>NC_083897.1:77335084-77610084 GCF_032452875.1 Bos javanicus | reverse complement strand
ACTAGAATCATTTGATAAAATATTTATAAGGGCAGTAGTAGGAATAATAGTACTGAAATATACTATTTTTCTCAGAAGAAAGATCTTTTAGGTTTTTTCCAATGTTAATAACAATAGTATCTACTGTTACTTATTTTGTACTTAACATATGCCATGCACTATGCCAAGAGACTTATATACAACATCTCCTTTGGTGCTCCAAATAACCATGAAAGGTAGGTATTGTTATTCTCATTTTATGGAAGAAGAAAGTGAAATTTAGGTTAAGTTCCCCAAGGTCATATATATAGTAAGTGGCAAAGTCAAGATTTGATCCCTGGTACATCTGACACCAAAGTCTGCTAGTTTGCTACTTAATAGTACATTAGAGATTGAAATTTTATCGGAAACTATATTAGTTTCCTAGGGCTATCATAACAAATTATCACAAACTGGGTGACTTGAAACAACAGAAATTTATTTTCTTATAGTTCCGGAGACAAGAAGTCTGACATTAAGGTCTAGTTCCCTCTGAAGGCTCCTGGGGAGGATCCTTCCTTGCCTCTTCCCAGCTTCTGGCCACTCCTGGCAGTCTTTGGTGTTCCTTTGTGGTGACACAACTCTAATCTCTGCTTCTGTTTTCAGATGGTCATCTTCCTTCTGAGTCTGTGTATTCAAAATTTTCTCTTTTTATAAGGACACCAGCCATAGGGTCCACCCTAAACCACTGTGACCTCATCTTGATTTCACCTGCAAAGACACTATTTTAAAATAAATTCACATCCACAGACTTTGGGTGGACATGACTTCTGGAGGGACACTCTTCACCCAGTAGGGGCACCATTAAGCAGATAAGAAATGGAAAAACTTGTACTATGTCTGACTAGGTTTTCTTAAGTTCTGAATAATGAATAAAAGGTTACATGATTTGAGGCTTTCATATCTTTGCTGCTTATATATGTTTTGTTTATGCCAAATAATGTTCCTACTGGCAGTCGTATGTTATTCTGTATTCTAATTTAATCAGTTCAGTTGAGTTGCTCAGTCGTGCCTGACTCTTTGAGAACTCATGGAATGCAGCACGCCAGGCCTCCCTGTCCATCACCAACTCCTGGAGTCTACTCAAACTCATGTCCATTGAGTTGGTGATGTCATCCAACCATCTCATCCTCTGTCATCCCCTTCTCCTCCCACCTTCAATCTGTCCCAGCATCAGGGTCTTTTCAAATGAGTCAGTTCTTCAATCACGTGGCCAATGTATTGGAGTTTCAGCTTCAGCATCAGTCTTTCCAATGAACACCCAGGACAGATCTCCTTTAAGATGGACTGGTTGGATCTCCTTGCAGTCCAAGGGACTCTCAAGAGTCCTCCATCACTACAGTTTAAAAGCATCAATTCTTCAGAGCTCAGCTTTCTTTATAGTCCAACTCTCACATTCATACAGGACTACTGGAAAAACCATAGCCTTGACCAGATGGACCTTTGTCAGCAAAGTAATGTCTCTGCTTTTAACATGCTGTTTAGGTTGGTCATAACTTTCCTTCCAAGGAGTAAGTGCCTTTTAATTTCATGGCTACAATCACCATCCACAGTGATTTTGGAGTCCCCCAAAATAAAGTCTCACATTGTTTCTACTGTTTCCCCATCTATATGCCATGAAGCGATAGGACTGGATGCCATGATCTTAGTTTTCTGAATGTTGAGCTTTAAGCCAACTTTTTCACTCTCCTCTTTCACTTTCATCAAGAGGCTCTTTAGTTCCTCTTCACTTTCTGCCACAAGGGTGATGTCATCTGCATATCTGAGGTTATTGATATTTCTCCCAGCAATCTTGATTCCAGCTGTGCTTCCTCCACCCTGGCATTTCTCATGATGTACTCTGCATATAAGTTACATAAGCAGGGTGACAATATACAGCCTTGACGTACTCCTTTTCCTATTTGAAACCAGTCTGTTGTTCCATGTCCAGTTCTAACTGTTGCTTCATGACCTGCATATAGGTTTCTCAAGAGGCAGGTCAGGTGGTCTGGTATTCCCATCTCTCAGAATTTTCCCCAGTTTATTATGATCCACACAGTCAAAGGCTTTGGCATAGTCAATAAAGCAGAAATAGATGTTTTCTGGAATTCTCTTGCTTTTTCGATGATCCAGCAGATATTGGCAATTTGATCTCTGGTTCCTCTATTTTCTAAATCCAGCTTGACATCTGGAAATTCCTGGTTCACGTATTGCTGAAGCCTGGCTTGGAGAATTTTGAGCATTGCTTTACTAGCGTGTGAGATGAGTGCAATTGTGTGGTACTGTGAGCATTCTTTGGCATTGTCTTTCTTTGGGATTGGAATGAAAACTGACCTTTTCCAGTCCTGTGGCCAATGCTGAGTTTTCCAAATTTGCTGGCATATTGAGTGCAGCACTTTCACAGCATCATCTTTCAGGATTTGAAATAGCTCAACTGGAATTCCATCACTTCCATTAGCTTTGTTCGTGGTGATGCTTCCTAAGGCCCACTTGACTTCACATTCCAGGATGTCTGGCTCTAGGTGAGTGATTACACCATTGTGATTATCTGGGTCATGAAGATCTTTTTTGCATAGTTCTTCTGTGTATTCTTCCCACTTCTTAATATCTTCTGCTTCTGTATGGTGTTAGAAAGTGTTCTAGTTTCATTCTTTTACAAGTGGTTGACCAGTTTTCCCAGCACCACTTGTTGAAGAGATTGTCTTTAATCCATTGTATATTCTTGCCTCCTTTGTCAAAGATAAGGTGTCCATATGTGCGTGGATTTATCTCTGGGCTTTCTATTTTGTTCCATTGATCAATATTTCTGTCTTTGTGCCAGTACCATACTGTCTTGATAACTGTGGCTTTGTAATAGAGCCTGAAGTCAGGTAGGTTGATTCCTCCAGTTCCATTCTTCTTTCTCAAGATAGCTTTGGCTATTCGAGGTTTTTTGTATTTCCATACAAATTGTGAAATTATTTGTTCTAGCTCTGTGAAGAATACCGTGTGTAGCTTCATAGGGATTGCATTGAATCTATAAATTGCTTTGGGTAGTATACTCATTTTCACTATATTGATTCTTCCAATCCATGAACATGGTATATTTCTCCATCTATTAGTGTCCTCTTTGATTTCTTTCACCAGTGTTTTACAGTTTTCTATACATAGGTCTTTAGTTTCTTTAGGTAGATATATTCCTAAGTATTTTATTCTTTCCGTTGCAATGGTGAATGGAATTGTTTCCTTAATTTCTCTTTCTGTTTTCTCATTATTAGTGTATAGGAATGCAAGGGATTTCTGTGTGTTGATTTTATATCCTGAAACTTTACTATAATCATTGATTAGTTCTAGTAATTTTCTGGTGGAGTCTTTAGGATTTTCTATGTAGAGGATCATGTCATCTGCAAATAGAGAGAGTTTTACTTCTTCTTTTCCAATTTGGATTCCTTTTATTTCTTTTTCTGCTCTGATTGTTGTGGCCAAAACTTCTAAAACTATGTTGAATAGTAATGGTGAAAGTGGGCACCCTTGTCTTGTTCCTGACTTTAGGGGAAATGCTTTCAATTTTTCACCATTGAGGATAATGTTTGCTGTGGGTTTGTCATATATAGCTTTTATTATGTTGAGGTATGTTCCTTCTATTCCTGCTTTCTGGAGAGTTCTATTCATAAATGGATGTTGAATTTTGTCAAAGGCTTTCTCTGCATCTATTGAGATAATCATATGGTTTTTATTTTTCAATTTGTTAATGTGGTGTATAACATTGATTGATTTGCAGATATTGAAGAATCCTTGCATCCCTGGGATAAAGCCCACTTGGTCATGGTGTATGATCTTTTTAATGTGTTGTTGGATTCTGATTGCTAGAATTTTGTTAAGGATTTTTGCATCTATGTTCATCAGTGATATTGGCCTGTAGTTTTCTTTTTTTGTGGCATCTTTGTCAGGTTTTGGTATTAGGGTGATGGTGGCCTCATAGAATGAGTTTGGAAGTTTACCTTCCTCTGCAATTTTCTGGAAGAGTTTGAGCAGGATAGGTGTCAGCTCTTCTCTAAATTTTTGGTAGAATTCAGCTGTGAAGCCATCTGGACCTGGGCTTTTGTTTTCTGGAAGATTTTTGATTACAGTTTCAATTTCCGTGCTTGTGATGGGTCTGTTAAGATTTTCTATTTCTTCCTGGTCCAGTTTTGGAAAGTTTTACTTTTCTAAGAATTTGTCCATTTCTTCCACATTGTCCATTTTATTGGCATATAATTGTTGATAGTAGTCTCTTATGATCCTTTGTATTTCTGTGTTGTCTGTTGTGATCTCTCCATTTTCATTTCTAATTTTATTGATTTGATTTTTCTCCCTTTGTTTCTTGATGAGTCTGGCTAATGGTTTGTCAATTTTATTTATCCTTTCAAAGAACACTTTCTAACACCATACACAAAAATAAACTCAAAATGGATTAAAGATCTCAACGTAAGACCAGAAACTATAAAACTCCTAGAGGAGAACATAGGCAAAACACTCTCCGACATACATCACAGCAGGATCCTCTATGACCCACCTCCCAGAATATTGGAAATAAAAGCAAAAATAAACAAATGGGACCTAATTAAACTTAAAAGCTTCTGCACAACAAAGGAAACTATTAGCAAGGTGAAAAGGCAGCCTTCAGAATGGGAGAAAATAATAGCAAATGAAGCAACTGACAAACAACTAATCTCAAAAATATACAAGCAACTCCTACAGCTCAACTCCAGAAAAATAAATGACCCAATCAAAAAATGGGCCAAAGAACTAAATAGACATTTCTCCAAAGAAGACATACAGATGGCTAACAAACACATGAAAAGATGCTCAACATCACTCATTATCAGAGAAATGCAAATCAAAACCACAGTGAGGTACCATTTCACGCCAGTCAGAATGGCTGCAATCCAAAAGTCTACAAGCAATAAATGCTGGAGAGGGTGTGGAGAAAAGGGAACCCTCTTACACTGTTGGTGGGAATGCAAACTAGTACAGCCACTATGGAGAACAGTGTGGAGATTCCTTAAAAAACTGGAAATAGAACTGCCTTATGATCCAGCAATCCCACTGCTGGGCATACACACTGAGGAAACCAGAAGGGAAAGAGACACGTGTACCCCAATGTTCATCGCAGCACTGTTTATAATAGCCAGGACATGGAAGCAACCTAGATGCCCATCAGCAGATGAATGGATAAGAAAGCTGTTGTACATATACACAATGGAGTATTACTCAGCCATTAAAAAGAATACATTTGAATCAGTTCTAATGAGATGGATGAAACTGGAACCTATTATACAGAGTGAAGTAAGCCAGAAAGAAAAACACCAATATAGTATACTAACGCATATATATGGAATTTAGAAAGATGGTAACAATAACCCTGTGTACGAGACAGCAAAAGAGACACTGATGTATAGATCAGTCTTTTGGACTCTGGGAGAGGGAGAGGGTGGGGAGATTTGGGAGAATGGCATTGAAACATGTATAATATCATGTATGAAACGAGTCGCCAGTCCAGGTTTGATGCATGATACTGGATGCTTGGGGCTGGTTTGGGGCTGGTGCACTGGGACGACCCAGAGGGAGGGTATGGGGAGGGAGGAGAGAGGAGGGTTCAGGATGGGGAACACAGGTATACCTGTGGTGGATTCATTTTGATATCTGGCAAAACTAATACAATATTGTAAAGTTAAAAAAAAAAAAAAACAACTCAACATTCAAAAACCTAAAAAAAATAAATAAATCTTCTGCTTCTGTTAGGTCCATACCATATCTGTCCTTTATTGTGCCCATCTTTCCATGAAATTTTCCCTTGGTATCTCTAATTTTCTCGGTGAGATCTCTAGTCTTTCCCACTCTATTGTTTCCATTTCTTTGCACTAAACAAGTCACAGAGTTACAGGGTTAGAAATAATCTCAGATAGTTATTAGACCTATTGGTCTGCTTCTAGGGAAGGCTCACTGATTCATGCCAGATAGTTTGGTGTTTAATACTTTCTGAATACGTTTTATGGCATCTCCTATTAAACTGCCCTAATGTTCAGAAAGTTATCTTCAAGTCTAATTTTCAAACTTCTGGTTACAATTGAATCTAATTTTAGTTTATGGGTTCTACTGTCTTCAGAATCCTGACATATAAAAAATGTTAGAACTCAAATTGTTAATACTTCACATTTACAAAGCAGTTTAATACTGCATATTTTATGTCCGTATACTTTTGCTCTTGCTAGCTTAAAATAATAAATCTGTAAGATGTTATTAAACTAGACTTATTTTAAAGAAATTGCGGTCAGAGAAGTTGAGTTACTTACCAAAAGTCATAGAGCTAGTAAATGACAGAACTGGAACTTCAACCCAGATCCTCTGTCTCTAAATCCTGTGCTTTGTCCCATTATGCCCCACTGCAGAATAAAGAAGCAAAATCTAATCTTATTCTTTGGTGTATTGATGAATATAAGAGCTACCAGTGGAGAAGTGCTTGAGAATTACAAAATTCTAGAGTAAGAGGGACATTAACAATCATAAATTGTGGTAACAGTTTCCTAAAGAATTCAAATTCTGGCGACTGGATTGATGATACCAGAAAGGTTTTGAACTGAGTTGGGCTTACAAATGACTACACGGGTGTAGCTGAGTTCATTGTTAACATACAAAAAATGAAAGTATACTACTTTGGACACTAGAAAAATGAGCATTTGAGCATCAAGTTTCTGAGTAAGGAGGTCAACTAAGCAAATCAGAAAGTTGTAGATTGAGAAGTAAAAGAACAGGTATAGATTTGCTTAATAGCATGGACTTTAATGTCAGGCAGTTCTGGGTTTGAATCTTACCACTTACTAGCTAGATGACCTGGGATAAGTTACTTAACTTCTCTAAACTTCAGTTTTCTTCTCAATAAAATGTCATAAGAATGTCTATATCATTGTGTTGATGTAAATATTGAAAGACTATACACACATACAATACTTAGCAAGGTACCCTGCACAATAAATTGTAGTTTCCAGTTATAATAACAATATTACTGTCATTATTACTATTATGGTGGAGCATCAACTAAGCCCCCACCCACTTCTCTTGAAAGGCTATTGTGGAAAATGACATTTATTTATAAATATTTCATATATGTATATAGAAAATCTCTGACCTTAAGAACTATTCGCGGGTAGTCCCAAGATGGTGGAGGAATAGGATGGGGAGAACACTCTCTCCCCCACCAATACATCAAAAGATCATCTGCCTATGGAGCAACTTCCACAAAACAACTTCTGAACCCAGATACCCCAGAAAGACAATCTCTTCAAAATGAGGTAGGAAAAAAGATAAAGATGAAAAGAGAGACAAAAGATTTAGGGATGGAGACCCATCCTGGGGAGGGAGTCATGAAGGAGGAGAAGTTTCCACACAATAGAAAACCCTCTCAGAGGTGGGGTCAGTGGGGAGCTTTGGAATCTCAGAGGGCAGCATAACTGAAAATCACCACAGATTTCACAATGAACAGCAATTATTAGCCAAGAAGTGGCTCACATGCTTGCCTTTGGCCAAAGCCAGTGGGGGCTGGTGCAGAGGCATGAGCTAGATTGTCAGTCCTTAGGGTAAAGACTGGGGTGAATGCCCTGAGGACACTCTGAGGAGACTAATGTGACATAGCAACCTAAACCATGGGAACGTCAGAGAAACAAAGGAAAAAAAAAAAAAAAAAAAAAAGGACCTTTCCCATGGGAAGGCTCTAACACAGCACTGTGACCCCTGGCATGCTCACAGAGCAAAGGATCACACTCTAGTGAGCAAGTTGGCTGCCATTTATGCCCTCTCTCCTTGAAGGCAGAGAGGTAGAAGGCAATGGGCCACTGCAATCTGGGCCCCAGAGACTGCATCTCCTGCCAAGCTGTGAGCTGGCTGCCAGTCACTAATCACATCTTCCTGGAATCCTGGATGGTTTATATTGGCTAGGAGTGTTAGATCTTGGGACCAGCTCCCCTGATGAGATGAATGGCCCACCTGGGACCGTGTGTTCACAGCGCAACTGAGAGCCTGAGCAGCTTAGACTTGGGAGGTGCACAAGACACACGGCATACCTGAGACTGTGCCCTTGTGGTGCACCTGGAGCCTGAGAGGCTTGGATCTGGGAAGTGCACAAGACGCATGGCTCATCTGGGACTGTGTCCTCATGGCACACCTGAGAGCCTGAGAAGCTTGGACCTGAGAAGTACATGCCACCTTGGGCTGTGGCAACCCAGTGTGATCTATCCACTGTGAGCACTCCCCACACATGCCAGCAGTATTTTTTTTTTTTTCAGTGTCTTTCCCTCTCCAAAGCACAGCTGAGCAAGTGAGCTCGAATAAGTGGCCACTTTCGCCTCCTCATGTCAAGGTGGAAATTAGACACTGAAGAGACTTGCAAACAGAGGAGACCAAATGAAGCAAAGGAAAGAAGGGGGAACTCCCCCAGAAGTGACAGTTGCAACAGATTAAAACTCTGCAGTTAAGCTGAGACTGCATTTGAGGGGCAACTGTAGACTTCGAGAGCAAGTATAAGCTGGAACAAAGGACTATCTGACAGTGAACTGACCCCATCAACACTGCCCACAAAAGCTCCAGAGAAATACCTAGACATATTTTTATTATTATTATTTTTAAATTAAAAAAATTTAGTCCTTTATAAACTTTTATTTTTATAGTATACTATTACCTTTCTAAAAAAAAAAAAAACCTTATTTAAACAAACTCCATATATTTTTTCCAGAGGAGCTACTGAAAATATGTTCTGCTTTATCTCTGGGCAATCTTCCTAAAAGACATCATCTTAAACTTTCCACTAACTTCAGTGTATTCCTGGGAAAGTTGCTCAATTTATAGGCTTAATGTAATTCACTTTTAGACAGAAAGAGGGATATAGTCCTGACAAAAACAACTTATAATACCCACTTACCTTTTTCTGCTGGGCTCAAAACAGTCACTGTGAAAAGAGAGAGAAGATCAAGATTAGTGATATTTAGAAACATTATTTTTCTTATCTGTTTTTCCATAGCATCAATTTTAGTAATTTAGTCAATGATACTTTAGGAAACCATCAGCCTGCTAACATAAAGGAAGGCAAGGGTGATTAAATTCTATCCTTTGCTATCTTCCTTCATCTTAAACCTTGAGTGAGAATTTCTATGGGCTTCCCTGGTGACTCAGTGGTAAAGAATCTGCCTGCCAATGCAGGAGACACGGGTTCAATCCTTGGGTCAGGAAGATCCCCTGGAGAAGGAAATGGCAATCCACTCCAGTATGCTTGCCTGGAAAACCCCATGGACAGAGGAGCATGGTGGGCTAGAGTCCATGGGGTCGCAAAAAGTCAGTCACAGAGGGGACCTTCAAGATGGTGGAGGAATAGGACAGGGAGAACCCCTCTCCCACAAATATATAAAAAAATCACTTGCATGTAGAACAAATCCCATAGAACACCTTCTGAAAGCTGGCAGAGGATCCCAGACATCCAGAAAGGCAAACAAATCTCACTGCAGTGAGGTAGGGCAAAAGATAGAGACTAAAAGGGAGACAGAGGATTTTGGGACAGGGACCTGCACCCCGGGGGAGTTCTAAAGGAGGGGAGGTTTCCACACACTAAGAAATCGCCTCACATGTGGGGTCAAGGGGAAGCTTCAGAACTCAGAGGAGAGTGCATCACAGGAAGACAGGTGCTCTGAGGCAAAAACAGAGAAAATTCACCACAGAGATTAAGCCCAACAGCACTTCCCAACTGAGAAGTGGCTCACACAGTTGTGTCCACTTGCCGTGAATCGGGGCTAGGTGCAGAGGCCTAGGCTTTGGGGATGAGGCCTCAGAGAGAGGGCCAGAGCTGACTGCCATGAAGATACTCTGAGAGGGCTGAGGCAACACAGTAGAGGTAGACCAGAAAAACTTTGGGTCTGCCAGAGGAAAAAAGGATCATTCCCACAGGTAGACTCTAACACCGCCCTCTGATTCCACACGCTCACAGAACAAGGGACCCCATCCAAGCGAATTCTGAAGAGGTGTGATCCAGCTGTGGTCTGTGGCCCCAGAGGCAGAGAGGCAGGCATGGTGCCAGTGGTGGAAGGCAAGGGACCACTATAATCTCAGTCCCAGAGATCACAACTACTGCCAAGCAATGAGCAGCTGCAGGTTGCCACCCATGTCTTCTTGGAAGCCTGAGCGACTCAGCTCTGCCAAGTGTTCCACAAACCTGGACTAACTCCCCTGGGGAAAAGCATAGCCCACCTCAGACTATTTCAACCCTCCACATTGCCCAGCCACAATAAGCACTCCCCACACACCCCTCTCCTCAGCACAACTGAGCAAGTGACCCCGAATAAGGGGCTACTTTCACACCCTCACACCTGGGCAGTGAACAAACATGGGAGAGAGACTTAAAAACAAAGGTGGGACCAAAACCAAAGCAGAACACCAGGGGCTGCATGAGCAAAGGAAAGAAGCCAAAAGCATTTCAGAAGTGACAGCTGCAGCAGTTTAAATTCCAGCATTTAGCCTGAGACTGGAATTTAGGGTCAATTGTCTGCTTTGAGAGTAAGTACAAATGGGAGCAAGATAAGACCTGAGTATGAGCAGACCCTGCACTGCCCACAACATGTCCAGAGAGATACTTTCTTGATATACTGGAGAACTCTCTGAGTAGGCAAATCACCTGGAGCCGGAAAATGGAGAAACTACTTGGACATTCTTCTCACTTTTGTTGTCATTCTGTCACTAAGTCGTGTCTGATTCTCCACAACCCCCTGGACTGCAGCACACCAGGTTCCCCAGTCCTTCATCGTCTCCTGGAGTTTGATCAAATTCATGTCCATTGAGTCACTGATGCTATCTAATCATCTCATCCTCTGCTGCTCTCTTCTCCTTTTGCCTTCAATCTTTTCCAGCATCAGGGTCTTTGCCGCTGAAAAGGTTCCTCATATCAGGTGGCCAAAGTATTGGAGCTTCAGCTTCAGCATCAGTCCTTCCAATGGATATTCAGGGCTGATTTCCTTTAGCATTGAATGGTTTGATCTTATAGTCCAAGGGATTCTCAAGAGTATACTCCAGCACCACAATTCTTTGGCACTCAGCCTTCTTTATGGTCCAACTCTCACATCTGTACGTAACTACTGGAAAAACCATAGCTTTGACTAGATGCAACTTTGTTGGCAAAGTGATGTCTTTCTTTTTTAAATATGCTGTGTAGGTTTGTATAGCTTTTCTTCCAAGGAGCAAGAGTCTTTTAATTTCATGGCTGCAATAATCACCTGCAGTGATTTTGGAGCCAACAAAATAAAACCTTTCATTGTTTCCACTCTCCCCCATTTTATTTGCCATGACTACCACTCTCTATATATTTCCCCTCCTCTTTTCCCCTTTTTCTTTTTTTCTTCTCTCATACTGTCCTAATGTGGTTCTTTATTACTCCTTTAATTTTTATTTCTTATTACCTACTTTTTATTTTTATTAAAATATCTTATTTTTAAAACAAATTTCAAATTTTCAATTTTTGTTTTAGATATTTCTTTTTGATATTGTATTTTTTGAGTCTAATTTTTCCCATGCTTTTGATTTTTAGTTTTTTTATCTTTTGTTTTTGATTTTGTATCTTTGAAAGTCTGTTAATAATTTTTAATATCTATTTTCATTTGGGGTTTGATTATTGGCTTGATTGTTCTCTTTTTTGACTCTTCTTTTTAACTTTTCTTTCTCCTTTATCTTTCTTTCCTTCTCTATATAACTGTGTGAATCTCGGCTTTTGAGAGTTATTTCACCATTATTCTAGGGATTTTTTGTCTTCTGTGCTGTGTGGCCTGTGAAATATTGATGCTACAGTCAAGGTTCAGGCCCGAATCCCAGAGGTGGGAGACTCAACTTCAAAACTGTGGACCACCAGAAACTACTAACTCCATGGAAGATTAATAGGTGAGAGCCCTCTCAAAGGCCTCCATCTCAACACTAAGGGCAAGCCCCACCAAAAAGCCAGCAAGATCCAGTGCCAAATGCCACATTCCAGTCCTTCAGCTACATAGGTGCACAACCTGCACATTAGTAGATAGTCTGACCAAAGCCATACCAAACACATCAGTTTAGTTCAGTTGCTCAGTTGTGTCTGACTCTTTGCAACCCCAGGGACTGCAGCACGCCAGGCCTCCCTGTCCATCACCAAACACATAGGCACCCCAAATCTCACTACTGGACCTGGCACTGCCCTTCAGAGAGACAAGGTCTGGCTCCATCCAGCAGAACACAGGCACAAATCCCCCCAACCAGGAAACTGTCACAAGGCACTGGTCCATCCCCATCCAGGGGAGGCAGAATCCACAATTAAGAGGAACTACAACCTTCCAGCTTGAAGAAAGGAGACTCCAAACCCAGTAAATTTATAAAAAAGGAAAAGACAGAGAAATATCCAGCAGAAAGAACATGGTAAAAACTTATAAGATGGAACAAATGAAGATGAAATAGGCAATCTACCTGAAAAAGAATTCAGAGTAATGATAATAAAGATGATTCAAAATCTTGAAAACAACATGGAGGTATGGATAAATAGACTATAGGCACAGATCGAGAAGACGTAAGAAATGTTCATCAAAGACACTGAAGAATTAAAGAACATACAATCAACAATGAACAGTGCAATAACTAAGATTAAAAGTGCACTAGAAGGAACCAACAGTAGAGTAACTGAGGCAGAAAAATGGATAAGTAAGCTGTAAGAGAGAATGACTGAAATAACTGAAACAGAACATGAATATGAAAATTTGAATGATGAAAAAAGAATAAAAAGTAATGAGGACAGTCTCAGAGACCTATGGGACAACATTAAATATAACATTCAAATCATAGGGTTCCTAGAAGAAGACAAAATAAAGTCCATGAGAAAATATTTGAGGAGATTATAGTTGAAAATTTCCCTAAAATAGGAAAAGAAATAGCCACCCAAGTCCAGGAAGCCCAGAGCCTCCCAAAAAGGATAAACACACAGAGAAACACAACAGATATTAATCAAACCAACAAAAATCAAACAGAAAGAACAAATATTAAAAGTAGAAAGGGAAAAGCAACAAATAACATACAGGGAGATACCTAGAAGGCAAATAGCAAATCTTTCAACAGAAACCCTACAGGCCAGAAGGGAATGGTACTACTACTACTATTACTACTACTACTAAGTCGCTTCAGTCATGTCCGACTCTGTGCGACCCCACAGATGGCAGCCCGCCAGGCTCCACCATCCCTGGGATTCTCCAGGCAAGAACACTGGAGTGGGTTGCCATTTCCTTCTCCAATGCATGAAAGTCAAGAGTGAAAGTGAAGTCACTCAGTTGTGTCCGACTCTTCGTGACCCCATGGACTGCAGCCTACCAGGCTCCTCTGTCCATGGGATTTTCAGCCAAGAGTACTGGAGTGGGTTGCCATTGCCTTCTCCAGAAGGGAATGGTAGGATATACTTAAAGTAATGAAAGGGAAAAAGCTACAACCAAGATTACTCTATCCAGCAGGGATCTCATTCAGATTTGAAGATGAAATCAAAAGTTTTACAGACAAGCAAAAGTGAACTGAATTCAGCACCACAACAAATTGAGCTCCTCAACAAATACTGAAGGAACTTCTATAGACAGGAAACACAAAAAGGAAAGGCCTACAAAAACAAACCCAAAACAGTAAAGTAAATGGTAACAGGATCATATATACCAAAATTTACCTTAAACGTAAATGGGATAAATTCTCCAACCAAAAGATACAGATTGAATGAATGCATACAAAAAGAAGACCCCTCCCCTATACATACTGTCTCCAAGAAACCCACCTCAGACCTAGGAATAAATGCAGACCGAAAATGAGAGCCTGGAAAAAGGAACTGCTACAAGTAGAAATCAAAATAAAGCGGGAGTAGCAATACTTATCTTAGATTAAATAGACTTTAAAAAAAAGATATTTGTAAGACACAAAGAAGGACACTGCATAATGATCAAGGGATCAGCTCAAGAAGATATAACAACTATAAATATTTGTATTGCCTCCTGTGAAACCTGTATGCAGGTCAAGAAGCAACATTCAGAACTGGACATGGAACAACAGACTGGCTCCAAATTGGGAAAGGAGTACGTCAAGGCTGTATATTGTCACCCTGCTTATTTAACTTATATGCAGGGTACATCATGTGAAATGCCAGGCTGGATGAGGCATAAGCTGGAATCAAGATTGCCAGGAGAAATATCAATAACCTCAGATATGCAAATGACACTACCCTTATGGCAGAAAGTGAAGAGGAACTAAAGAGCCTCTTGATGAAGATGAAAGAGGAGAGTAAAAAAGCTGGCTTAAAACTCAACATTCAGACAACTAAGATCATGGCATCCAGTCCTATCACTTCATGGCAAATTTGCTGTAGTCCATGGTGTCACAAAGAGTTGGACACAACTGAGAGACCGAATTAAAAACCCAAAATAGGAGCACCTCAATACATAAGGCAAATACTAATAACTATTAAAGGGGATGCTGACAGTAACACAGTAATATTGCAGGACTTTAATACCTCACTCACACCAATGGACAGATCATTCAGACAAAAAATTAATAAGGAAACACAGGCTTTAAATGATACATTGGACCAGTTGGACCTAATTGATACCTACATGGTATTTCATCTGAAAACAGTGCATATGGAATATTCTCCAGGATAGATTATATCTTGGGCCAAAAACCAAACTTTAAATTTTTAAAAATTGAAATTACTTCAAGTATCTTCTCTGACCACAGCACTGTAAGATTAGATATGAACTACTGAGAAAATGACTACAGAAACACAAACACATGGAGGCTAAACAACAAGCTTCTGAATAACCAACAGATCACTGAAGAAAATATCCCTAGAAACAAATGACAACTCAAGACCAATGGAATGTAGTAAATCAATGCTAAGTTGGAAGCTTATAGCAATGCAAGCCTACCTCGAGAAACAAGAGAGGCATCAAAAAAAAAAAAAAAAAAAAAACCTAACTTTACACCTAAAGCAACTACAAAAAGAAAAAAAAAAAATCATCCCAAAGTTAGTAAGTGAAAAGAGATTATAAAAATCTTAGAAAAAAATAAATGAAAAAGAATCAAAGGAGATAATAGCAAAGATTAATAAAACTAAAACAAAACTGACAAACCATTAGCTAAGACTCATCAAGAAAAAAGGGAGAAGACTTAAACCAATAAAATTAGAAATGCCAAAGGAGAAGTTACAATGGACAACACAGATACACAAAGGATTATAAGACACCACTATGAACAATTATAAGTAAATAAAATGATGGAATTCCAGTTGAGCTATTGCAAATCCTGAAAGATGATGCTGTTAAAGTGCTGCACTCAACATGCCAGCAAATTTGGAAAACTCAGCAGTGGCCACAGGACTGGAAAAGGTCAGTTTTCATTCCAATCCCAAAGAAAGGCAATGCCAAAGAATGCTCAAACTACCGTACAACTGCACTCATCTCACACGCTAGTAAAGTAATGCTCAAAATTCTCCAAGCCAGGCTTCAGCAATATGTGAACCGTGAACTTCCTGATGTTCAAGCTGGTTTTAGAAAAGGCAGAGGAACCAGAGATCAAACTGCCAACATCCGCTGGATCATGGAAAAAGCAAGAGAGTTCCAGAAAAACATTTATTTCTGCTTTATTGACTATGCCAAAGCCTTTGATTGTGTGGATCACAAGAAACTGTGGAAAATTCTGAAAGAGATGGGAATACCAGACCATCTGATCTGCCTCTTGAGAAATTTGTATGCAGGTCAGGAAGCAACAGAACTGGACATGGAACAACAGACTGGTTCCAAATAGGAAAAGGAGTTCGTCAAGGCTGTATATTGTCACCCTGTTTATTTAACTTATATGCAGAGTACATCATGAGAAACACTGGACTGGAAGAAACACAAACTGGAATCAAGATTGCCAGGAGAAATATCAGTAACCTCAGATATGCAGATGACACCACCCTTATGGCAGAAAGTGAAAAGGAACTCAAAAGCCTCTTGATGAAAGTGAAAGTGGAGAGTGAAAAAGTTGGCTTGAAGCTCAACATTCAGAAAATGAAGATCATGGCATCCGGTCCCACGATTTCATGGGAAATAGATGGGGAAACAGTGTCAGACTTTATTTTTCTGGGTTCCAAAATCACTGCAGATGGTGACTGCAGCCATGAAATTAAAAGCCACTTACTCCTTGGAAGGAAAGTTATGACCAACCTAGATAGCATATTCAAAAGCAGAGACATTACTTTGCCAACAAAGGTTCGTCTAGTCAAGGCTATGGTTTTTCCAGTGGTCATGTATGGATGTGAGACTTGGACTGTGAAGAAGGCTGAGCGCCAAAGAATTGATGCTTTTGAACTGTGGTGTTGGAGAAGACTCTTGAGAGTCCCTTGGACTGCAAGGAGATCCAACCAGTCCATTCTGAAGGAGATCAGCCCTGGGATTTCTTGGGAAGGAATGATGCTAAAGCTGAAACTCCAGTACTTTGGCCACCTCATTCGAAGAGTTGACTTGTTGGAAAAGACTCTGATGCTGGGAGGGCCTGGGGGCAGCAGGAGAAGGGGACGACAGAGGATGAGATGGCTGGATGGCATCACTGACTCGATGGACGTGAGTCTCGGTGAACTCCGGGAGTTGGTGATGGACAGGGAGGCCTGGTGTGCTGCGATTCATGGGGTTGCAAAGAGTCGGACACGACTAAGCGACTGATCAGATCTGATCTGATCTGAAAATGGACAACCTGGAATAAATGGACAATTTCTTAGAAAACTATAACCTTCCAAACCTGAACCAGGAAGAAACAGAAAATATAACCAGACCAATCACAAACACAGAAGTGAAACTGTAATAAAACATCTCTGAACAAATAAAAACCCAGTGCCAAATGGCTTCACAGGTGAATTCTACCAAAAGCTTATAGGAAAGCTAACATCTACTTTACTCAAATTCTTCCAGCAAACTACAGAGGAAGAAAAACACCCAAATTCATTATATGAGGCCACCATTACCCTGATACAAAAACCAGACAAAGATACCACAAAAGAGAAAATTACATGTCAATATCATAGATGATGTGGCTTCTCCTTTGCCCTTGGATGCGGGGTATCCTTTTTAGCTGGGATCCAACATTCTTCTATCGATGGTTGTTCACCAGCTAGTTTCAATTTTGGAGTTTTCACAGGAGAAGCTGAATACATGTCCTTCTACTCCACCATCTTAACATCTTTATGACAAACCACTTCAGTGTTTTTCCCTTGAGAACTCTATGAACAGTATGAAAATGCAAAAAAGTATGACACTGAAAGATGAACTCCCAGGTCAGTAGGTACCCAATATGCTACTAGAGAAGAGTGAAGAAATAGCTTCAGAAGGAATGAAGAGGCTGAGCCAAAGTGGTAACAATGTCCAGGTGTGGATGTGTCTGGTGGTGAAAGTAACGTCTGATGCTGTAAGAACAATACTGCATAGGAATCTGGAATGTTAGGTCCATGAATCAAAGTAAGTTGGAAGTGGTCAAACAGGAGATGGCAAGAGTGAACATCGACATTTTAGGAATCAGTGAACTAAAATGGACTGGAATGAGCAAATTTAATTCATGACCATTATACCTACTACTTTGGGGAAAGAATGCTTTAGAAGAAATGGAGTAGCTCTCATAGTAAACAGGAGTCCAAAATGCATAACTTGGGTGCAATATCAAAAACAACAGAATGATCTTAGTTAGTTTCCAAGGCAAACCATTCAATATCACAGTAATCCAAGTCTATGCCCCAACCACTAATGCCAAAGAAGCTGAAGTTAAATGGTTATATGAAGACCTACAAGACCTTCTAGAATTAACACCCAAAAAGACTGTCATTTTCATCATAGGGGACTGGAATGCAAAAGTACAAAGTCAAGAGATAACTGGAGTAACAGGCAGCTTTGGCCTTTGAGTACAAAATGAAGGAAGGAAAAGGCTAATAGCGTTTTGCCAAAAGAATGCACTGGTCATAGCAAACACCCTCTTCCAACAACACAAGAGAAGACTCTACACATGGGCATCATCAGATGGTCAATACCAAAATCAGACTGATTATATTCCTTGCAGCCCGAGATGGAGTAGTTCGATACAGTCAGCAAAAACAAGACTGAGAGCTGACTGTGGCTCAGATCATGAACTTCTTATTGCAAAATTCAGACTTGAATTGAAAAAACTAGGGAAAACCACTAGGCCATTCAGGTATCACCTAAATCAAATTCCTTATGATATACAGTAAAGGGGACTTCCCTATAGCTCAGATGGTAAAGAATCTGCCTGAAATTCAAGAGATCCAGGTTTGATCCCTGGATCAGGAAGATCACCTGGAGAAGGAAATGGCAACCCACTCCAGTATTATTGCCTGGAGAATCCCATGGACAGAGGAGGCTAGAGGGCTACAGTCCATAGTGTTGCAAAGACTAGGACACGAATAAGTGACTAACACACACACACACACACACAATAAAGGGACAGCTAGATTCAAGGGACTAGAACTGATAGACAGTTTCTGAAGAAATATGGATGGAGGTTCAAAACACTGTACAGGAGACAGTGATCAGAACCATTTCCAAGAAAAAGAAATGCAAAAAGGCAAAATGGTTGTCTGAGGAGGCCTTACAAATAGCTGAGAAAAGAAGTGAAAGGCAAAGGAGATAAGGAAAGATATACCCATCTGAATGGAGAGTTCCAAAGAACAGCAGGGAGAGATGAGAAGGCCTTCCTAAGTAAAAAATGCAAAGAAATAGAGGAAAACAATAGAATGGGAAAGACTAGAGATCACTTGAAGAAAATTAGAGATACCAAGGGAACATTTCATGCAAAGATGGGCACAATAAAGGACACAAATGGTATGGACCTAACAGAAGCAGAAGATATTAAGAAGACGTGGCAAGAATACAAAGAAAAAAGTGAAAGTTGCTCAGTCATGTCGAACTCTTTGCGATCCCATGGACTAGACAGTCCACGGAATTCTCCAGGCCAGAAACTCTAGTGGGTAGCCTTTCTCTTCTCCAGGGTATTTTCCCAACCCAGGGATCGAACCCAGGTCTCCAGCATTGCAGGCAGATTCTTTACTGGCTGACCCACAAGGGAACCTCAAAGAATAAAAAGAACCATACAAAAAAGATGTTAATGACCCATATAAAAATGATGATGTGATCACTTACCAACAGCCAGACATCCTAGTGTGCGAAGTCAAGTAGGCTTTAGGAAGTATCACTATGATGAAAGCTAGTGGAGGTGACAGAATTCCAGCTGAGCTATTTCAAATTCTAAAAGATGATGCTGTTAAAGTGCTGCAGTCAATATACTAACAAAATTGGAAAATTCAGCAGTGGGCCAGAACTGGAAAAGATCAGTTTCGTTCCAATCTCAAAGAAAAGCAATGCCAAAGAATGTTCAAACTACCACACAGTTGCACTCATTTCACACGCTAGCAAAGTAATGCTCAAAATTCTCAAAGTTAGGCTTCAATAGTATGGGAACCAAGAACTTCCAGATGTTCAAGCTGGATTTAGAAAAGGCAGAGGAACCAGAGATCACATTGCCAATATTCGTTGGATCACAGAAAAAGCAAGAGAATTCCAGAAAAACATCTACTTCTGCTTCATTGACAACGCTAAAGACTCTGACCATGCAGATCAAAATAAACTGTGGAAAATTCTTAAAGAGATGGGAATACCAGAGCATCTTACCTACCTGAAAAACCTGTATGCAAGTCAAGAAGCAACAGAACCGAACATAGAACAAAGGATTAGTTCCAAATTTGAAAATGAGTACATCAAGGCTGTATATTGTCACCCTGCTTATTTAACTTATATGCAGAGTACATCATGTGAAATGCCAGGCTGGATGAAGCACAAGTTGGAATCAAGATTGCTAGGAGAAATATCAATAACCTCAGATATAAGGAGGACACTGCCTTTATGGCAGAAAGTGAAGAAGAACTAAAGAGCCTCTTGATGAAAGTGAAAGAGGAGAGTAAAAAAGCTTGCTTAAAACTCAACATGCAAAAAATGAAGATCATGGCATCCGATCCCATTACTTCATGGAAAATAGAGGGGAAACAATGGAAATAGTTATAGACTTTGTTTTCTTGGGTTCCAAAATCAGTGCATATGTTGACAGCAGCCATGAAATTAAAAGACACTTGCTCCATGGAAAAGCTATGACAAACATAGATAGCATATATAAAAAGAGACATTACTTGGTCAACAAAGGTCCACATATTCAAAGATATGGTTTTTTCATTAGTCATGTATGGATCTGAGATTTGGACCATAAAGAAGGCTGAGTGCTGAAGAACTGATGCTTTTGAACTGTGGTGTTAGAGAAGACTCTTGAGAGTCCCTTGGACTACAAGATCAAACCAGTCAATCCTAAAGGAAATCAGTCCTGAATATTCATTGCAAGGACTGATGCTGAAGCTGAAGCTCCAGGACCTGGCCACCTGATGCAAAGATCTGACTCTTGGAAAAGACCCAGATGCTGGGAGAGATTGAAGGCAGGAGGAGAAGGGGATGACAGAGGATGTGATGGTTGGATGGCATCACCATCTCAATGGACATGAGTTTGAGCAAGCCCTGGGAGACGCTGAAGGACAGGGATGCCTGGCATGCTGCAGTCCATGGGGTCACAACGAGTCAGACATGACTGAGCAAAAACAATCACTGATGAATACAGACGTAAAAATCCTCAACAAAATCTTAGCAAATACAATCTAGTAACACATTAAAAAGATCATACATCATGATCAAATGGGCTTTATCCCAGTGGTGCAAACATTCTTTATTATACACAAATAATCAATGTGATATACCATATTAACAAATTGAAAGATATGATCAACTCAATAGATGCAGAGGAAGCTTTTGACAAAATTCAACACCCATTTATGATTAAAAAAGAAAAAACTCTCCAGAAAGTAAGCATAGAAGGAACATACCTCAACATAATAAAGGCCATATACAATAAACCCACAGTAAACATTATTCACGATGGTGAAAAAAAGAAAGCATTTCCTCTAAAAATCAGGAACAAAATAAGGGAGCCCACTCTCACCACTATTATTGACCATAGTTTTGGAAGTCCTAGCCACAACAATCAGAAAAGGAAATAAAAGGAATCCATATTGCAAAAGAAGAAATAAAACTCTATTTGAAGATTACATGATTCTTTACATAGAAACCCCTAAAGATGCCACCAGAAGATTACTAGTGCTAATCAATGAATATAGTAAAGTCACAGGATATAAAATTAATACACAGAAATCCTTTGCATTCATATACACTAAAAAAGAAAAATCAGAAAGAGAAATTAAAGAAACAATCCCATTCACCATTGCAACAAAAACAAGAAAATACTTAGGAATAATTTTACCGAAATAGACAAAAGACCTGTATGCACAAAACTATAAGATATTGATGAAAGAGATTAAGGACAACACCAACATATAGAGAGATATAGCATGTTCTTTGATTGGAAGAATCAATATTATGAAAATGATTATACTATTCAAAGCAATCTATAGATTCAATGCATTTCCTATCAAACTACCAATGGTGTTCTTCACATATCTAAAATAAATAATTTCAAAATTTGCATGGAAACACAAAAAAATTTGAATAGTGAAAGCAATCTTGAGAAAGAAGAATGGAAATGGAGGAATCACCCTTCCTGACTTCAGACTATACTACAAATCTACAGTCATCAAGATAGTATGGTACAAATACAAAAAACAGAAATATAGACCAATGGAACAAGATAGAGAAACCAGAGATAAACCCATGTACTTATGGGTACCTTATTTTTGTCAAAGGAGGTTAGAATATACAATGGGGCAAAAAGAGTCTCTTTAATAAGTGGTGCTGGCAAAACTGGACAGCTACATGTAAAAGAATGAAATTAGAAGACTTCCTAACACCGCACACAATGATAAACTCAAAATGGATTAAAGACCTAAATGTAAGACCAGAAACTATAAAACTCTAGAGGAAAACATAGACAGGACAAAATAAGACATAAACCACAGCAAGATCCTCTATGATTCACCCCCTAGAGTAATAGAAATAAAAATAAAAATAAACAAGTAAGACCTAATTAAACTTAAAAGCTTTTGCACAGGAAAAGAAACTATAAACATGAAAAGACAACCTTCACAATCAGAGAAAATAATAGGAAATGAAACAACTGACAAAGCATTAATTTCCAAAATACACAAGCAGCTATACAAGTCAATATAAGGAAAACAAACCACCGAATCAAAGTGGAGAAAAGACCTAAATAGACATTTCTGCAAAGAAGAAGTACAGGTGACTAACAAACACATGAAAAGATACTCAACATTGTTAATTATTAGAGAAATGCAAATGAAAAATACAATGAGGTATCACCTCACATTGTTCAGAATGACCATCATCAAAAAGTCTACAATCAATAAATGTTGGAAAGGATGTGGAGAAAAGGGAACCCTCTTGCACTGTTGGTGGGAATGTAAATTGATACAGCCACTATGGAAGACAGTATGGAGACTCCTTAAAAAAAAAACTAGGAATAAAACCACCATAAGACCCAGCAGTCCCACTACAAGGCATATACCCTGAGGAAATCAAAATGGGAAAAGACACATGTACCTTTGCAGCACTATTTACAATAGCTGGAACATGGAAGCAACCTAGAAGTCCATCAACAGATGAATGGAAAAGAAGTTCAGGTACTTATATACAATGGAATATTACTCAGCCATAAGAAGGAACGTATTTGAGTCAGTTCTTGAGGTGGATGAACCTAGAGCCTATTACACAGAGTGAAGTATGTCAGAGAAAAACAAATGTCATATAGTAATGCATATATACGGAATCTAGAAAGAAAATACTGATGAAATTATTTGCAGGGCATCAATGGAGAACCCAACATAGACAACAGACTTATGGGCATGGTGGGAGTTGGGGGTGGAAGGAGAGGGTAGGATGTATGGAGAGAGTAACATGGAAACTTACATTAACATATGTAAAATAGATAGCAAATGGGAATTTGCTGTATGACTCAGGAAACTCAAACCAGGGCTCTGCAACAGCCTAGGGGTGGGATGGGGAGGGAGATATGAGGCAAGTTCAAGACGGAGGGGTCTTGAACTATGGCTGATTCATGTTGATGTTTGGCAAAAACCAACACAATTCTGTACAACAATTATCCTTCAATTAAAAAAATAAATTTAAAATAAAAAAAGACAGTATGATACTGGCAGAAAAAAGAAATATAGACCAATGGAATAAGATAGAAAGCCTGAAAATAAATTCACACACCTATGGGCACCTTATCTTTGACAAAGGAGGCAAAAATATACAATGGAGAACAGTCTCTTCAATTAGTGGTTTTGGGAAAATCGGTCACCTATGTGTAAAAGAATTAAAATAGAACTGCCATATGACCCAGCAATCCCACTGCTGGGCATACACACTGAGGAAACCAGAATTGAAAGAGACACATGTACCCCAATCTTCATCGCAGCACTGTTTATAATATCCAGGACATGGAAGCAACCTAGATGTCTATCAGCAGATGAATGGATAAGAAAGCTGTGGTACATATACACAGTGAAATATTACTCAGCCATTAAAAAGAATACATTTGAATCAGTTCTAATGAGGTGGATGAAACTGGAGCCTACTATACAGAGTGAAGTAAGCCAGAAAGAAAAACAGCAAAGGAACCAGAGATCAAATTGCCAATATCTGCTGGATCATGGAAAAAGCAAGAGAGTTCCAGAAAAACATCTATTTCTGTTTTATTGACTATGCCAAAGCCTTTGACTGTGTGGATCACAAGAACCTGTGGAAATTTCTGAAAGAGATGGGAATACCAGACCACCTGACCTGCCTCTTGAGAAACCTATATGCAGGTCAGGAAGCAACAGTTAGAACTGGACATGGAACAACAGACTGGTTCAAAATAGGAAAAGGAGTACATCAAGGCTGTATATTGTCACCCTGCTTCTTTAACTTCTATGTGGAGTACATCATAAGAAACACTGGGCTGGAAGAAGCACCAGCTGGAATCAAGATTGCCGGGAGAAACATCAATAACCTCAGATATGCAGATGACACCACCCTTATGGCAGAAAGTGAAGAGGAACTAAAAAGCCTCTCGATGAAAGTGAAAGAGGAGAGTAAAAAAGTTGGCTTACAGCTCAACATTCAGAAAACTAAGATCATGGCCTCTGGTCCCATCACTTCATGGGAAACAGATGGGGAAACAGTGGAAACAGTGTCAGACTTTATTTTGGGGGGCTCCAAAATCACTGCAGATGGTGATTGCAGCCATGAAATCAAAAGATGCTTACTCCTTGGAAGGAAAGTTATGACCAACCTAGATAGCATATTGAAAAGCAGAGATATTACTTTGCCAACAAAGGTCCATCTAGTCAAGGCTATGATTTTTCCAGTGGTCATGTATGGATATGAGAGTTGGACTGTGAAGAAAGCTGAGTGCCAAAGAATTGATGCTTTTGAATTGTGGTGTTGGAGAAGACTCTTGAGAGTCCCTAGGACTGCAAGGAGATCCAACCAGTCCATCCTAAAGGAGATCAGTCCCGGGTGTTCATTGGAAGGACTGATGCTGATGCTGAAACTCCAATACTTTGGCCACCTCATTGGAAGAATTGACTCATTGGAAAAGACCCTGATGCTGGGAAGGACTGGGGGCCAGAGGAGAAGGAGACAACAGAGGATGAGATGGCTGGATGGCATCACCGACTCGATGGACATGAATTTGAGTGAACTCCGGGAGTTGGTAATGGACAGGGAGGCCTGGCATGCTGTTAATGGACAGGGAGGCCTGGCATGCTGTGATTCATGGGGTCGCAAAGAGTCAGACACGACTGAGTGACTGAACTGAACTGATACATGGAATTTAGAAAGATGGTAATGATAACCCTATATGCGACCCAGCAAAAGGGACACAGGTATATAGAACAGTCTTTTGGACTCTGTGAGAGAAGGTGAGGGTGGGATGATTTGAGAAAATAGCACTGAAACATGTATATTATCATATGTGAAACATATCATATCATGAAACAGTCCAGGTTTGATGCATGAGACAGGGTGCTCAGGGCTGGTGCACTGGGATGACCCAGAGGGATGTGATGGGGATGAAGGTAGGAGGAGGGTTCAGGATGGGGAACACATGTACACTCATGGCTGATTCATGTCATTGTATGACAAAACCACCACAATACTGTAAAGTAATTAGCCTCCAATTAAAATAAATAAATTTAAAAAAATAAAATGCCCAAAAAAAGAAATTTGGAGGACTCACACTCTTGACATCAAAATTTAAAACAAAGATGCAGTCATCAAAGCAAATGTGGTACTGACAGAGGAATCGACAAACAAATCAGTGGGACAGAATTAAGAGTACAGAAATAAATCCATACCTCTATGATCAATTGGTTTTTGACAATCATGTCAAGGCTATTCAATGGTGTAAGAATAGTCTCTTCTATAAATGATGCTGGGACATCTTCATAGCCACATGAAAAAGAATGAATCTGGATTCCTCCCTCACTCCATGTACAAAAATTAACTCAAAATTGGCCAAAGATCTAATCATATTTAATAAAAAGTAAAAACTATAAAAATCTTTTAGAAGAAAATACATTGGTAAATCTTTATGGCCTTGCATTTATCAATGGGTGCTTAGATATGATACCAAAAAGCAGGCAACAAGTAAAAATATAGGTAAGTTGAACTTTATCAAAATTAAAGATTTTATGTATCAAATGACAGGCTTCCCAGGTAGCTCAGTGGTAAAGAATCCACCTGCCAATGTAGGAGACGCTGGAGACGTGGGTTTGATCCCTGGGTCAGGAAGATCCCCTGGAGGAGGAAATGGCAACCCACTCCAGGTTTCTTGCTGGGACAATGCCATGGACAGAGGAACCTGGTGGGCTACAGTCCATGAGGTCGCAGAGTCAGATACGACTGAGCAACTGAGCAGATATCAAATTATACTATCAAGAAAGTGAAAAGATAACACACTGAATGGGAGAAAGTATCTGCAAATCATTTTCTGATAAGGGTTGAATATTCAAAATACATAAGGAAATCTTATAATTCAAAAACAAAAAGATAAATAACCCAGTTAAAAATGTGCAAAGGACTTAAATAGATATTTCTTTAAAGAAGATATACAGATGGCCAACAAATACATGAAAAGATAATCTATTTCATTAGTCATCAGGGATATGCAAACCAAAATCACATAAGATACTACTTCATAGCCACTCTGATGGCTATAATTTAAAAAGGAAAATAAGTTTTGGTGAGGATGTGGAATATTACTCAGCCATAAATAAGAATGAATTTGAGTCAGTCCTAGTAAGGTGGATGAATCTAGAGCCTGTTATACAGAGTGTAAGTCTGAAACAGAAAAATAAGTATCATATATTCAAGCATATATATGGAACCTAGAAAAATGGTATTGATGAACCTACTTGCAGGGAAGGAATGGAGACGCAGACATAGAGAAAGAACTTGTGAACACAGTGGGGGAAGGAAAGTGGGAAGAACGGAGAAAGTAGCACTGGTATACATACACTATAATGTGTAAAACAGATAGCTAGTGGGAAGTTTCTACATAACACAGGGAGCCCAGCCTGGTGCTCTGTAGTGATCTAGAGGGGTAGGATGGGGTAAGGAAGGGAGACTCAAGAGGGAGATGATATATGTATAATTATGGCTGATTTGCATTTTTGTACAGCAGAAACCATCACAACATTGTAAAGCAATTTTCCTCCAATTAAAAATTAAATTAAAAAATAAAAGACTTATTAAAGCGGGGGGAATGAAAGGATGGACTGGTGGAGCCAGAATTGGAAATAAAAGCTATCTTACCTTTCTAGTTTTTAAATAATGGTATCTGATGCAAAATGTTAAGAAAATACTGTGCAGGCCAAATGAAACACATCTGTAGGCTACATATGGCCTGTGAGTCACAAGTTTAGACCTCTGTATTGGTTGAAAGTAGATGGAGTTAAGTAAGATACTGTGGAGGTTAAAGCATGGACTGAGGAGCTATACTGCCTGGGTTGCCATCCAAGCTTGGACATTTACTAGGTCCATGACTTTAGACAAGTTTCACAATGTGTCTGTGCCTCAGTTTTCTTATCTTCAAAACAGATATAATGATAATGCTTGCCTCATAAGGTTGTTATAAGGATTAAGTTTGTGTGCCTGTGTATGTTTGTGTGTGTGTAGTCACTTAAAACAGTGCCTGCTGCTGCTGCTAAGTCACTTCAGTCATGTCCGACTCTGTGTGACCCCATAGACAGCAGCCCACCAGGCTCCCCGTCCCTTGGATTCTCCAGGCAAGAGCACTGGAGTGGGTTGCCATTTCCTTCTCCAATACATGAAAGTGAAAAGTGAAAGTGAAGTCGCTTAGTCATGTCCAACTCTTAGCGACCCCATGGACTGCAGCCCACCAGGCTCCTCCACCCATGGGATTTTCCAGGCAAGAGTACTGGAGTGGAGTGCCATTGCAAACAGTGCCTAGAATGTAGTAAATGCCCTGCAAATATGTTAAATAAACAAAATAAATAAGCTTCTTTTCAGCTTTTACTATTATATAACTTAATAAGAACTTGTAGAAAGCTAATTATTAATTTGGTCTTTACATCATTTTGCACATCTGCTCAATGGGGATAGTAATGATATCTGCTTTGTATGGTTAGTGTTAGTATTAAATAAGTTAATATATTAAAAT
Source organism: Bos javanicus (assembly GCF_032452875.1). Taxonomy (NCBI): domain Eukaryota; kingdom Metazoa; phylum Chordata; class Mammalia; order Artiodactyla; family Bovidae; genus Bos; species Bos javanicus. Next base: position 77,582,283 of record NC_083897.1, on the reverse strand, counting down.
GTTCATATATCTACAGTACTTAGAACATTGCCTGGCACAGATCAAGCACTATGTTAAGTGTTAGCCATTATTAATTTTTAAAATAATTGCTTGGCAAAGCTCATGTAGGTCAGTACTGAAAAACTCCAAAATATGTCTGATATATTTACAATATGGCATTGATCCTAGGAGCAACAATAACAGAGCTGAACTTTTAACCCTTCGATCAATCATTCAAAAGAAGAAAGTGGTGAGCTCTGGGAATAGAAAAACTTCCCAGTCATTGTACAGCCCATTTAATACACCTGCATATCAGAATGTGATTAAAAAAAGAAATACAGCCTAAATTTGTATTTATGAAGGCAACTAATTGAATTTGTAATAACCTTTCTGTATTTTCCTTAGTAAATCTAAGAAATGGACCAGGAAAACTCAAACTCTGATGCACAGAATCTATAAGAAACTTCTATATTAGAAAATATAGCTATCTTCTGTCTCCCTAGTTAATCCCAGTCTACCTGGAGTAGACTATTGCTTTGTTAAATATGTAAGAAACAGAAATTATAAGTGGAGTCAGGTCCTAGGGTTAGAAAAAGCAGGACCTCAACCATAATTTTTAAGAGGAGAAGAATCTGATATAAAGAAATATAGGAGTCTTGGAAGGATTTGAAAGTGAGGGGATGTCCAAAGAGACAAATAGGAGTCCTAATGTGAGGGAACGGAAATATACTGGGACCTCACATTGAATGAATAGGGAACATTATAGGACACAATTTTAAGAATGTTAGAAGTGGGATTCTATACTGAAGTGACAAGATTAGTGGAACTTCCTTTGAGAAGAGATGGGGATTCTTCAATGTGAGAGGCAAAGAGAAATCTCACCATGAGAAAAGCAGAGGTTCTTTTGCGAGGATATACTATGAAGACTCCATTGTGAATTGATAACACTATAGGGGACTGGGGTTAATCCAAGTGGGATAGAGTCTTGGGATTTGCATCTGTAAATACTGTGGAATTCTGAGTTTGAGAGCGTGAGATATACTGTGGGAACTGTTTTATAGACTGGAGGGGATGAAATGTTCCCTGGTGTTATAGGACTGGGTGTAACAGGAGACCCTAGATTTATAAAAGTATGGTCTAATGAGAGGGGACAAGAAATGAGCCCCTCATTGTTAGGAGAGGAAATATTAGAAACCCCTGAAGGAAAGTATGGTGTTTCCCTAGTTTGAGAAGACAAGGGACAAGTGTAATCCTAGAAGAAAGTAAGTGAAAATAATAAGAAACCCCAGAGGAAGAGGATGGCAAAATGTGGGGCTAACAGTGGAAGAAGACTGCAGGAGGTGGGGGGTATATTTCAGAAAAGATAGCAAGAGGAGATCATCATATAGAAAACTAATGGCCTTTGGAAGGTGTATAGGGGATATTGTGGGAACCCTTGAAATTGAAAATGTTAGTCGCTCAGTTGTGTCTGACTTTTTGCAACCCCATGGACTGTAGCCCACCAGGCTTCTCTGTACATGGGATCCTCCAGGCAAATATATTGGAGTGGGTAGCTATTCCCTTCTCCAGGGGATCTTTCCCACCCAGGGATCGAACCCTACCCTCCTGCATTGCAGGCATATTCTTTACTGTCTGAGCCACCAGGGAAACCCTTGTAGGAGGGTAAACAGGATACCCTAGTGTGAGAAGAGAGTGGACAAAGCAGTACCATAGTGTGATAAAAAGCAGGGTGACTAGTATGAGGTGTCAGAAAATAATGTGGGGCCATGAATGGGAAGGAGTGAATGTACCTCAAAGCAGGCAGGCAGGAGACTAAGGGGAGCTCCAGTGTGACAAAATCAGGGCTTCTTGTATGAGCAGAAAGGATGGGATGTATTGTAGGATTCCCATTCCATTAGAGAAGATCAGAAAATGGGGAATGGAAGGGAAACTAATCGAACTTTTAGTTTAGTCCCACAGGGAAAGAGGAATGGAAGGCACATTACTTTGTGAAAAGGGGAGACTACAGTGGGATAGAACAAGGTGTACTGTGGGGTCCCAAGTGGCAGAAAATGCACTTCAGCTGGCTTGAGAGGATGACTGGAAAAGGAGGAATCCCAGTGTTAGATAAGGGAGAGCTAGTAAGGGAGTACAGGAAATATTTGGGGGTTCCTAATAGGAAGAAATTGGAAAATATGGGGCTCTTAGTTGGGTGAATTGGAGGGACTCATAGTGTAAGTGGCCAGTTTAAGTATACAGGGTACGTTGTTTACTCAACTCGGTAGGATGACAGCCCCTAGAACCAGAGCACAAGGCACAAGTGGTTGTCCTGTTTGAGAAAAGGGGACCCCAGTGGGGGGGTGGGGAGGAAATTCTTGTGGGTATGGCCAGGAAGTAATGTAAGAAACCCTGGCTAGGAGACGATAGCGACATGGTGGGACACTCGTGGGAGGGTGCAAGAAATACTATGGGAAGCCATAGGTTGGAGATCAAGAGATCTCCAGGGAGCTTAAGGAAAACCGCAGTGTGAGGGCTAAGAACACAGGGGACACCAGTGTGAAGGGTAGGGCAGACGGTTATGCTGAAGCATAATTTCCCCACCTTAGGTGCCAGCTCGACTTACCCAGGCAGAGTTCAAAGACGTAGGCATAGTAGGACCAGAGCACGACGAGGACGATAACGAGCACTGGCACCCAGGAAAGTACACGGCGGCAGCACCGTAGCCCCCCGGACAGAGCCATCTTCCAGCCCCGCCGCATCTTAGGCTCGAAGATCGACCGAGCAGGCCTGCTGGCGCTGGGTCGGAATTGCTGGGCAGCGGCTGAGAGGCGGGAAGACGCGCTGTGCGGCGCTCCACTGCCTAGCCTGGCGGGAACAATCTCCCCTAGTCGATACCACCTGTGGGGCTGCAGGCCAGAGTGCACCACACACAATAGGCATGAGTCACGGCGAGGAGGAACAGGCGGTGTTGGAGCGGAAGATGATCCGTCAGGCTGGCGAGGCTGGGCACGCTCAGAGGGAGTGGAGAGTGCAGTCCCTCCTCTTTCCCCCTCTCCCACCCCTTGCCACAGCACTTGATGCAGGGCTGGACCTCTGCAAAACTCTTAAGCAGAAGAAATTGAGGTCCGCCCATCTGCTCTTACTGCACTGCGTTCCCCTCATCTCATCTCCGCTCTGATCTCTTTCTGTTTCTTTGTCCCCTCCCTCCCAACGCCACACACACGCACACGCACACACACACACACACACTATTGTCTGACACACTCGAGCACAAAGACACGCAGTGTGAAATATACGAACGGTAGCATCTAATGACTTAAAGATCATCCAGCCCCATACTCCCACTGCTGCTTGAACAGTATGCTTAACACGTAGCGCCGCAGTTGCTGCTTGGGTAAGTCCATTAACAGGAAGCTCCCTCCTCCTTTCTCTAGTTCCCTTCCCCCCGAGTCAACTTAGTCCATTTATTTTAAGAATAAATAAACATATTGGTACAGAAAAAAAAATGGGAGAGATGTCAATTCTGTGAGAGGTGAGAGAAAACTACAAGGTAGTGATATTTAAGCTGGGCTTCAGTAATAAATAAGAGTTTGCCTAACAAAAGGGAGGGGAAGGACTTTTCAGACAGAGGAAACAGCATTTGTAAAGGCAGAGAGTCCCGGGCTTCCCTGGTAGCTCAGATCTTAAAGCCTCTGCCTGCAGTGGGGGAGACACGTGTTCGATCCCTGGGTCGGGAAGATCACCTGGAGAAGAAAATGGCAACCTAATCAAGTATTCTTGCCTGGAGAATTCCATGGACAGAGGAGCCTGGGAGGCCACAGTCCATGGGGTCACAAAGAGTTGAACAGGACTGAGCGATTAACACTAGACACTGGACACTGGAGAGGAATGAAAATACAAACGTGTTCAAGAAACAGTCAGCACAGCTTGAGGAGAGAGTATGTGAAGAGGAGAGGTCAGGAATGAGACTGGGAATACAAGTCGTGAGTAGAGTACACCCTGCCAGGGTATGTGGACATAATCCTGTAAAGCAGATTATGAACAACCATTAAAGGTTTGGGGGCAATGAATTGAATAATCATTAAAAGTTTTGGGACAATGAAAATGACATTATCAAAAGTGTATTTTTGTAAAACAACCGGCAGAATTTTGTAGAGGGGAACAGCCTGGAAATACACATCAATTAGAAGGCAACTATTTCAACAAGTGTTTGCAGAGTGGTTGCTTTGTGTTAGGTTGCTGCTACTGCTAAGTCACTTCAGTCCTGTCCGACTCTGTGCGACCCCATAGATGGCAGCCCACCAGGCTCCCCCGTCCCTTGGATTCTCCAGGCAAGAGCACTGGAGTGGGTTGCCATTTCCTTCTCCAATGCATGAAAGTGAAAAGTGAAAGTCAAGTTGCTCAGTCATGTCCGACTCTTCACGACCCCATGGACTGCAGCCCACCAGGCTCCTCCATCCATGGGATTTTCCAGGCAAGAGTACTGGAGTGGGGTGATAAAAAGAATGACAAAAGGGGGCCTGTCTCCAAGAAGCTCATGTTCTCATCACAGCAATAGGTGTTCAATGACATAAGTACAATAATAGAAGTATAGCAAGCTTTTGTACATTTATAGATATGATAAATTTGATAAATACCTGCTGTTCAAAGATTCCCAAGTAATTCAATGGTATAGAACCCACCTGCCAATGCAGGAGACGTAGGAGACCTGGGTTCCATCCCTGGGTTGGGAAGATCCCCTAGAGGAAGAAATGGCAACCCAATCCAGTTTTCTTGCCTGAAAAATCCCATGAACAGAGGAACCTGGTGGACTGCAGTCCATGAGCTCGCAAAGAGTTAGACACAACTGAGCACCCAGGCAGGTTCAAAGATTTATGAAGATCTGTGACATGAAGAAATTTATAATTTTGCTAAGACTCATGTTGCTCTCTGTTCTTATTCATAGTTACATGTGCAGCAAATTTCCTGAACTGATAAGAACTTTGTTGTTTCTTTTCAGATTGTTACATTCATAGTTAATACTACTAAATAAATGATGTAATGAAATGCAGCTCATTTCAATTAAAATATTTATTTTTTAATAGCCTGATAAGACTTGTGCCCTAAGGTTCTGACGTAGATTTTCAAATATTTTTCCATCTTTTTGAGATAAAACTGACAGATAAAAGTATAGGAACTTCCCTGGTGGTCCAGTGGTTAAGACATGCTGCTTCCACTACAGGTTTGATCCTGGTTGGGGAGATAAGATCACATATGTTGACTGCACACACACACACACACACACACACATATATATATGATGATTTGATATACATATACATTGTGAAATGATTGCCATAATCAAGCTAATTAACACATCCATCACCTCACACAGTTACCATTTTTGACAATTATTTTTTATTGAGTATATTTGACATACAATAAACATTGTGTAATTTAAGGTGTACATCATGTTGATTGGCAGTACTATTGCTATTGTACCCTTAGCTAACATCTGTACCACACCACATAATGCAAATATGTACATTTAAACAACTTCTGCCTCATTTTCCCACCCCAATCCCCACAGCTCCTGGTAACAATATGTTTTTTTTTAATTTCACATGTAAGAAATATACAGTATATGTCTTTCTCTTTATGACATCTCATTTAGCATAATGTCCTCAAAGTGCATCCATATTTTTGAAAATGGCAGAATTTCCTTTTTTCTCATGACTCAATAGTATTTTATATGTATACTAGCAATTTTGACGGAGAAGGCAATGGCAACCCACTCCAGTACTCTTGCCTGGAAAATCCCATGGACGGAGCGGCCAGGTGGGCTGCAGTCCATGGGGTCGCTAGGAGTCGGACATGACTGAGCGACTTCACTTTATTTTTTCACTTTCATGTATTGGAGTAGGAAATGGCAACCCACTCCAGTGTTCTTGCCTGGAGAATCTCAGGGACGGGGGAGCCTAGTGGGCTGCCGTCTATGGGGTCGCACAGAGTCGGACACGACTGAAGTGACTTAGCAGCAGCAATTGTGAATAATGCTGAAATAAACATGGGAAAATATATGTTTTCTCAGTAACCTTTTTCACTTCCTGTGGATATATACCCAGAAGTGGGATTGCTGGAACATGTGGTTGTTCTATGTTTAATTTTTTGAGTAACCTCCATAGGGTTCTCCATAGTGGCTGAGCCAGTTTACAGTTCCACCAACAGTGCACAAACAGTTGTTACCTCTTGTCTCTTTGATGATAATCATTTAACAGGTGATATGTCGTTGTGGTTTGGACTTGCATTTCCCCAATAATTAGTTATATTGAGCACCTTTCACATACCTTTTGGCATCTGTATGTCATCCTCAGAAAAATGACTATTTAGGTAGTACTTTGTCCATTTTCAAATCAAATTGTTTATTTTATGCTATTTAACTGTATAAGTTCCTTATATATTATGGAGAACTTCTTATCAGAAATTTGATTTGCAAATATTTTCCCCATTCTGTGGGTTGCTGTTTAATTTTGTGGATTGTGTGCTGTGCAAAAGCTTTTTAGTCTGATATAATTCCACACATTTGTTTTTGCTTTTGTTGTATTTGCTTTTGGTGTCATATCCAGAAAATAATTGCAAAGACTAATGTCAAGGAGTGTTTTCCCTCTGTTTTCTTCTAGGAGTTTTACAGTTTTGGGTTTAAGTCTTCAATGCATTTTGAATTGATTTTTGTGTATGATGTAAGATAATTGTTCAGTTTCTTTTGCATGTAGATGTCCAAATTTTCCAGAACTATTGATTAAAGAGACTATCATTTCCCCATTGTATATTCACTCTTGTTAAAAATTAATAGACGGCTTATATGTGGCTTTATTTCTAGACTCTCATCAGTTCCATTGGACTATGTATCTCTTCTTATGCCAGTACCACACTGTTTTGACTGCAATAGTTTTTAATAGAGTTTAAAATCAAGAAACATGATGCCTCCAGCTTTGTTCTTCTTGCTCAGGATTGCTTTGGCTATTCAATCCTTTGTGGTTCCATATACATTTTGCAGGGATTCCCAGGTGACTCAGTGGTTAAAAATCTGCCTACCAATCAGGAGACTCGGGTTCAATCCCTGGGCCAGCAAGATCCCCTGGAGAAGGAAATGGCAATCCCCTCCAGTATTCTTGCCTGGGAAATCGCATGAACAGAGGAGCCTGGCAGCTACAGCCCATGGGGTTGCTAAGAGTTGGATGTGACTAAACCACCACCACCAGCATATATTTTGCAATAGTTTTTTCTATTTTTATGAAAAATATCACTCATTTTGACAGAGATTGCATTGACTCTGTCGATCACATTGGGTAGTATGCACATTTTAACAATATTATTTTTCTAATCCATGACCATAGGATATCTTTCTATTTAATTGTATCTTCTTTAGTTTCTTTCACCAATGTCCTAAAGTTTTGTATGCAAACTTTTTTTCATCTCTTCAGTTAAATTAATTCCTAGGTTTTTTTTTTCAGGCTGCTGTGAAAGGAATTGTTTTCTTAGTTTCTCTTTCAGGTAGTTTGCTGTAAGAATATAAAGATAGAACTGATTTTTTATAAGTTTGCATCCTGAAGTTTCACCAAAATCATTTATTAGATCTTGCAGGTTTTTGGTGGAGTCTTTAGGGTTTTCTAAATATAAGATCAACTCATCATCTGCCAACAGACAATTTTACTTCCTTACTTTCTGGCTTGGATGCTTTTATTTATTCATTTATTCTTTATTTATTTTACTCTGTCTAGATAGGACTTCAGTCTATGTTGAGTAGAAGTGGTGAGAGTGGGCATGATTGTCTTGTTTCTTATCTTAAAGAAAATGCTTTCAGATTTTCACCATTGAGCCCACACCAATGTTAGGTGTGGGCTTGTCATATATAATGACCTTTATTAAGTTGAGGGACATTTTTCTATACCTAATTTGTTGAGTTTTTAATAATGAAAGTATGGTGAATTTTGTCAAATACTTTTTCTGTTTCTATTGAGATGGCCATATGATTTTTATTCTTCATTCTGTTAATATGATGTGTCACATTTATTAATTGCATATGTTGAACCATTCTTGCATCCCAGGGATAAATTTCATTTGATCATGGTATAAGATCCTTTTCATGTGCTATTGAATTTGGTTTGCTAGTAATCTGTTAAGGACTTTTGTTCATCAGGGATGTAGTCCTATTGTTTTCCTTATTTAAGTGTCCTTGTTTGGCTTTGGTTTCAGGGTAATGTTGGTTTTGTAAAATGGTTTGGAGGTGTTTCCTTCTGTTCAATTTTTTGAAAGAGTTTGAGAAGGAGTAGAAATAATTCTTTTTAAAATGTCTGTTGGAATTCACCAGTGAAACCACCTGGCCCTGGACTTTTATTTTTGGGAGATTTTTGATTACTGATTCAAAATTCTAACTCATTATTGGTCAGGTCAGATTGTCTATTTCTTCATGGTTTAGTCTGAGTAGGTTATATATTTCTAGGAATTTATCTATTTTTCTAGATAATTCAATTTGTTGGCATTTCATTGTTTATTAAAGTCTTTTATGAACTTTTTATTTCTTGGTATTGCAAAGAGTCAGACACAACTTAGTGACTGAACAACAACAAATCAGTTGAAATGTCTTCTATTTAAAAATTTATTTGTCTTTCTTTCGTAGTCAGCATAGCAAAAGTTTTCAATTTTCTTTGTCATTTCAAAAACACAACACTTAGTTTCCTTGATATTTTCTATTGTCTTTCCAGTCTCTATTTCTTTTCTTTAAAACACTGGTTTGGGCTGTGACTTTTCTTTTTACTTTAAAAATCCTATGTATGTGGAAATTAAATGTCCACTTTTAAATGATGGGTTTATCAAAGAAGCCACAACAAAGAACATTAGAAGATATTTGTAACAGAAGAAAAATGAAAAGAGAATTTACCAGAATTTCTTGCATGTAGCCAAAGCTGCTCAGTGCAATTAAATTAAATACAATGTGGAGTCTTGAATAAGGTATGAAAACAAATAGTGGACACTATCATAAAATGTTGTGAAATTTGAATGAAACCTCTATTTTAGTTAATAATACTGTTGTTGTTCAGCTGCTAAGTCATGTCCAATTCTTTGCAACCCCATGGACTGCAGCATGCTAGGCTTCTCTGTTCTTCACCATCCCCCAGAGTTTTCAAATTCATGTCCATTGAGTCGGTGATGCCATCCAACCATCTCATTCTCTGTCATCCCCTTCTCCTCCTGCCTTCAATCTTCCCCAGCATCAGGGTCTTTTCCAGTGAGTTGGTTCTTCCCATCATGTGGCCAAAGTATTGGAGCTTCAGCTTCAGCATCAGTCCTTCCAATGAATATTTGGGGTTGATTTCCTTTAGGAATGACTGGTATGATCTCCTTGCAGTCCAAGGGACTCTCAAGAGTCTTCTCCAGCACCACAATTTGAAAGCATCAATTCTTCAATGCTCAACTTTCCTTATAGTTCAACTGTCACATCTGAACACGACTACTGGAAAAACCATAGATTTGACTATACGGACTTTTGTCAGTAAAGTGATATCTCTGGTTTTTAGTATGCTGTCTAGGTTTGTCATTGCTTTCCTTCCAAGGAGCAAGTGTCATTTAATTTCAGGACTGCAGTCACCATCTGCAGTGATTTTGGAGCCTAAGAAAATAAAATCTGTCACTTCTACTTTTCTCTCATTCTGTTTGCCATGAATTGATGGGACCAGATGCCATGATCTTAGTTTTTTGAAGGTTGAGTTTCAAATCAGCCTTTTCACTTTCCTCTTTGCCTTCATCAAGAGGCTCTTTCATTCCTCTTCACTTTGTGCCATTAGAGTGGTTTCATCTGCATATCTGAGGTTGTTGATTTTTCTTCTAGAAATTTTGATTCCTGCTTGTGCTTCATCCAGTCTGGCATTTTACATGATATACTCTGCATATAAGTTAAATAAACAGGGTGACAGTATACAGCCTCATATACTGTCTGAAGCCTAGCTTGAAGAATTTAGAGCATAACCTTACTATAAATAGCATGTGAAATGAGTGCAATTTAATAGTAGTTTGAACATTCTTTGGCATTGCCCTTCTTTGAGATTGGAATGAAAACTGACCTTTTCCAGTCCTGTGACCAGTGCTGAGTTTCCCAAAATTTCTGACATCCTGAGTGCAGCACTTTAGCAGCAGCATCTTTTAGGATTTGAAATAGCTCAGCTGGCATTCTATCACTTTCACTAGCTTTGTTCATAGTAATGCTTCCTAAGGCCCACTTGACTTCACACTCCAGGATGTCTGGCTCTAGGTGAGTGATCACACCATCATGGTTGTCCAGGTCATTAAGACCTTTTTGTGTAGTTCTTCTGTGTATTCTTGCCACCTCTTCTTAACCTTTTCTGCTTTTGTTAGGTCCTTACTATTTTTGTACTTTATCATGCCCATCTTTGCATGACATGTTCCCTTGATATCTCCAGTTTTCTTGAAGAGATCTCTTGTCTTTCCCATTTTTTATTTTCCTCTGTTTATTTGCATTGTTCATTTAACAAGGCCTTCTTATCTCTCCTTGCTATTCTCTGAAACTCTGCATTCAGTTGGATATATCTTTCCCTTTCTCCCTTGCTTTTCACTTCTCTTCTTTCCTCAGCTGTTTGTAAAATCTCCTCAGAAAACTACATTGCCTTCTTGCATTTCTTTTTCTTTGGGATGATTTTGTTCACTGCCTCCTATACAATGTTATGAACTTTCGCCCATAGTTCTCCATGCTCTCTGTCTACCAGATCTATCCCTTGCATCTTTTAACATTCATCACCTCCACTGTATAATCATAAGGGATTTGATTTAGGTCATACTTAGTTGTTTTCCCTTCTTTCTTCCATTTAAGTCAGAATTTTGAAATAAGGAGCTCATGATGTGAGCCACAGTCAGCTCCATATCTTGTTTTTGCTGACTGTGTAGAGCTTCTCCATATGCGGCTGCAAAGAATATAATCAATCTGATTTTGGTATTGACAATCTGGTGATATCCATATGTAGAGTTGTCTCTTGGGTTGTTGGAAGAGGGTGTTTGCTATGACCAGTGTGTTCTCTTGACAAAACTGTTAGCTTTTACTCTGCTTCATTTTTTTCTCCAAGGCCAAACTTGTTACTTCAAATATCTCTTGACTTCCTACCTTTGCATCCCAATCTTCTTTGATAAAAAACACGTTTTTGGTGTTAGTTCTAGAACGTCTTATAGGTCTTCAAAGAAGCAGTCATTTTTAGCTTCTTTGGCATCATTGGTTGCGGCATAGACTTGGATTACTGTGATGTTGTGTGGCTTGCCTTGGAAACCAACTGAAATCATTCTGTCATTTTTAATAATATTGTATCACATGTTAATTTCCTGTTTTTTTTTAAAGCATAGTATTTATAGGATTAGAATTGGATTAGAGGTTTTTAAGTCTCAGAATTGGATTAGAAGTTTTTAAGTCTCATTCAAAATTTTTTAAAGCACTAATTTAATAAACTTTCTAGACTCACAACAGTAATACTAGATGCCAAAATACATGGAACTATATCAAAATTTTGAGTGAATATAAATTAGAAATCTAGCATTCTATTCATACTAAGTCAAACAAATGGATTCAAAATGTCATACTTTTTAGCTGGGCAAGAAGTCATAAGTTTTCTAAAATGTATGTTATTTTATACATACTGTATATACATATACAAAAGTTTTCACTGTGGAAACTTCTGAAAGAGGTGGGAATACCAGACCACCTGACCTGCCTCTTGAGAAACCTATATGCAGATCAGGAAGCACTGCAAGTTAGAACTGGACATGGAACAACAGACTGGTTCCAAAGAGGAAAAGGAGTACGTCAAGACTGTATATTGTCACCCTGCTTATTTAACTTATATGCAGAGTACATCATGAGAAATGCTGGGCTGGAGGAAGCACAAACTGGAATCAAGATTGCTGGGAGAAATATCAATAACCTCAGATATGCAGATGACACCACCCTTATGGCAGAAAGTGAAGACGAACTAAAAAGCCTCTTGATGAAAGTGAAAGAGGAGAGTGAAAAAGTTGGCTTAAAGCTCAACATTCAGAAAACAAAGATCATGGCCTCCAGTCCCATCACTTCATGGCAAATAGATGGGGAAACAGTGGAAACAGTGTCAGACTTTATTTTTCTGGGCTCCAAAATCACTGTGGATGGTGATTGCAGCCATGAAATTAAAAGATGCTTACACTTTGGAAGGAAAGTTATGACCAACCTAGACAGCACATTAAAAAACAGAGACATTACTTTGCCAGCAGAGGTCCGTCTAGTCAAGGCTATAGTTTTTCCAGTAGTCATGTATGGATGTGAGAGTTGGACTATAAAGAAAGCTGAGCACCGAAGAATTGATGCTTTTGAACTGTGGTGTTGGAGAAGACTCTTGAGAGTCCCTTGGACTGCAAGGAGATTCAACCAGTCCATCCTAAAGGAGATCAGTCCTGGGTGTTCATTGGAAGGACTGGTGTTGAAGCTGAAATTCTAATACTTTGGCCACCTGATGCAAAGAGCTCACTCATTTGAAAAGACCCTGATGCTGGGAAAGATTGAGGGCAGGAGGAGAAGGGGACGACAGAGGGTGAGATGGTTGGATGGCATCACCGACTCAATGGACATGAGTTTGGGTGGACTCCAGGAGTTGGTGATGGACAGGGAGGCCTGACCTGCTGCAGTCTGTGGGGTCACAAAGAGTCGGACACAACTGAGAGACTGAACTGAACTGACTGACACTTGATCAAAGTTTGAGAAAGAATATCAGAAGAAAAAGAGAGAACTTGGAAAACATTAAATGAAATGGGAGAACTGAATATGAAACAGTAAATGTGAAATAAACTAGATATAAATAAATGATCATCATATAGTCCAGTTGTTTTTATACATCACTGTTCATTATAAATACATCTGGAGCTTTGGAGGAAAAAAAGCAATACGTAGGTGTTTATATTTTTCAAAATATTCAATGATAATTCTGATATGCATCTGGATATAAAAAATTATTACTGGATCATAAGGCAGTTCTATTCCCAGTTTTTTAAGGAATCTCCACACTGTTATCCATAGTGGCTGTACTAGTTTGCATTCCCACCAACAATGTAAGAGGGTTCCCTTTTCTCTACACCCTCTCCAGCATTTATTGCTTGTAGACTTTTGGATTGCAGCCATTCTGACTGGCGTGAAATGGTACCTCATAGTGGTTTTGATTTGCATTTCTCTGATAATGAGTGATGTTGAGCATCTTTTCATGTGTTTGTTAGCCATCTGTATGTCTTCTTTGGAGAAATGTCTATTTAGTTCTTTGGCCCATTTTTTGATTGGGTCATTTATTTTTCTGGAATTGAGCTGCAGGAGTTGCTTGTATATTTTTGAGATTAGCTGTTTGTCAGTTGCTTCATTTGCTATTATTTTCTCCCATTCTGAAAGCTGTCTTTTCACCTTGCTTATAGTTTCCTTTGTTGTGCAGAGCTTTTAAGTTTAATTAGGTCCCATTTGTCAATCCCACTGCTGGGCATACACACTGAGGAAACCAGAATTGAAAGAGACACGTGTACCCCAATGTTCATTGCAGCACTGTTTATAATAGCCAGGACATGGAAGCAACCTAGATGTCCATCAGCAGATGAATGGATAAGAAAGCTGTGGTACATATATACAATGGAGCATTACTCAGCCATTAAAAAGAATGCATTTGAGTCAGTTCTAATGAGGTGGATGAAACTGGAGCCTACTATACAGAGTGAAGTAAGCCAGAAAGAAAAACACCAATATAGTATACTAATGCATATATATGGAATTTAGAAAGATAGTAACAATAACCCTGTATACGAGACAGCAAAAGAGACACTGATGTATAGAACAGTCTTTTGGACTCTGTGGGAGAGGGAGAGGGTGGGATGATTTGGGAGAATGGCATTGAAACATGTATAATATCATATATGAAACGAGTCGCCAGTCTAGGTTCGATGCACGATACTGGATGCTTGGGGCTGGTGCACTGGGATGACCCAGAGGGATGGTAGGGGGAGGGAGGTGGGAGGAGGGTTCAGGGTGGGGAACACATGTGTACCTGTGGCGGATTCATTTTGATATATGGCAAAACCAATACAATATTGTAAAGTTAAAAAATAAAATTAAATTAAATTAAAAAAATAAAAGAGGAGGAGGTGTAAAAAAATAAAATGAGCTCATATACAAAAAAAAAATGATTATAGGTTTTTCTCTTAAATGTTTTGGCAGTACAGAATTCTATTATTTTTCTGTTGACCCATCATGATGCTATGGTATTAAGTGAGAAATAGTTACATAATCACAGTAATAAAATATGTTTATCAGTTTTCACAATCAATAACCAGACAAGTAAATGGAAGCATGATTAATCTAACAATATAAAATAATTGCATACATTCTGGGGGGTTAAATAGAGTGACATGGTAACTGGAAGTGCATACATGCACAAGTTTTCATCTGCCCAGCCAGTCTATGTCTTTTGGTTGATGCTTTTAATTCATTTACATTTAAGGTACTTAGCAATATGTATGATCCTATTGGGCTTCCCTGGTGGCTCAGACGGTAAAGCGTCTGCCTGCAATACCATTTTCTAATTGTTTTGGGTTTATTTTGTGTAGGTCTTTTCCTTGTCTTCTGTTTCCTGCCTAGAGAAGTTCCGTTAGCATTTGTTGTAAAACTGGTTTGGTGATGATGAATTCTCTTAACTTTTGCTTGTTTAGAAAGCTTTTGATTTCTCCATCAACTCTGAATGAGAATCTTGCTGGGTAGAGTATTCCTGGTTGTAGTTTCTTCCCTTTCATCACTTTAAATATATGGTGCCATTCCCTTCTGACTTGTAGAACTTCTGTTTGAGAAATCAGTTGATAACCTGATGGGAGTTCCCTTGTATGTTATTTGTCATTTTTCTCTTGTTGCTTTTAATATTTAATCTTTGTTTTTAATTTTCATCATTTTGATTACTTTGTGTCTCGGTGTGTTCCTCCGGTTTATCCTGCTAGGAATTCTCTGCACTTCCTGAACTGGTTAACTATTTCCTTTCCTATGTTAGGGAAGTTTCAGCTATTATCTCTTCTAATATTTTCTTGGGTCCTTTCTCTTTCTCTTCTTCTTCTGGGACCCCTGTAACGTGAATGTTGGTGTGTTTTCCCAGAAGTCTCTTAGGCTGTCTTCGTTTTTTTCATTCTTCTTTCTATATTCTATTCTGCAGCAGTGATTCCCACTGTTCTGTCCTCCAGGTCACTTATCTGTTCTTCCTCGGTTATTCTGCTATTGAATCTTTCTAGTGTACTGTTCATCTCTGTTTATTCTTTAATTCTTCTACATCTTTGGTAAACATCTCTTGCATCTTCATTCTGTTTCCCAGATCCTGGATCATCTTCACTAATTATTCTGAATTCTTTTTCTGGAAGGGTGCATATCTCCACTTCATTTAGTTGTTTTCCTGGAGTTTTATCTTGTCCCTTCATCTAGGACATAACCCTCTCTTTTCATCCTGATTAACTTTTTACGTGGTTTTCTTTTAGCCAATGTGGAATTCTGGTTTTTCTTGCTGCTTCTGTCTGCACACTGGTGGATGAGACTAAGAGGCTTGTATAAGCTTCCTGATAGGAAGTACTGGTGGTGGGAAAAACTGGGTCTTGCTCTTATGGACAGGGTCTTGGTAAGTAAAGATATAATTTAATTATATGCTGATGGTTGGGGTTGCACTCCCTCTCTGTTAGTTGTTTGATCTGAGGCTACCCAGTCCTGGGGTCTACGGGCTCTATGGTAGGGTTAATGGTGACTCTAACAGGACTTATGCCAAGGAGCCCCTTCCAGGACTGCTACTGCCAGTGCCCCCTTCCCCATGACAAGCCTCTACTGACCCACACCTCCATGGGAGACCCTCCAACACTAGCAGGTAGGTCTCATTCAGTCTTCTATGGGGTCACTGCTCCTTTCCCCTGGGCTTGGAACACATAAGATTTTGTTTGTGCCCTCCAAAGGTGTAGTCTCTGTTTCCCCAGTCCTGTGGAAGTCGTGTTATTAAATCCCACTGACCTTCAAAGTCAGATTCCCTGGGGATTCCCTGTCCCTTTGGCAGATACCCAGGCTGGGAAGCCTGACATGGGGCTCAAAACCTTCACAATAGTGGGAGAACTCCTCTGATATTATTGTTCTCCAATTTGTGGGTTGCCCACCCAGTGGGTATGGAATTTGATTTTATTGATTTTATTGTTAATGGCCCTCCTCCCATCTCATTGCAGCATCTTCTTTGTCTTTGGACATAGGTTATCCTTTTTTTTTTTTTTTGATAGGTTCCAGCATCCTCTGCTCATGGTTGTTCAACAGCTAATTATGATTTTTGTGTTCTAGGTCTCTATTTCTGTTCTGCATTGGCATTACAGGCTAGCTCAGTCACGCCCAACTCTTTGCAATTCTTTAGACTGTAGCCCACCAGGCTCCTCTGTTTGTGGGGTTTTTCAGGGAAGAATACTGAAGTGGATTGCCATTTCCTCCTCTAGGGGATCTTCCTCACCCAGGGATCAAACCCACGTCCTCTGTGTCTCCTGCATTGCAGGCAGATTTCTTTACCACTGAGCCATCAGGGATGCCTCTGTTCTAATTTTCATTAATTTCTTCCTTTTGCTAACTGTGGTCTTAGTTTGTTCAAATTTCCTGAGGTGGATTATTGAAGTCCTTGCCATTATTATATTGTTTTCTATTTCTCATCCAGTTTGCTTAATAATTCCTATATATATTAAGTGCTCCAATGTTGACTGTATTTATATTTATAATTGCTATATCCTCTTGATGAATGGACTACATTATCATTATATAGTGACCTTCTTTGTCTATTGTGACAGATGTTGAATGAAAGTCTATTTTCTCTCTTTTAAGGATACCCACTACTACTTCCTTTTGGTTACTATTTACACATAATATCTTTTTCTATCCCTTCATTTGCAGTCAGTGGGTGCCCTTAAATCTTATGTGAATTTCTTATAGGCTCTATATTGTTCAGTTCAGTTCAGTTCAGTTCAGTCGCTCTATTGTGTTCAATTCTTTGTGATTCGATGGACTGCAGCACGCCAGGCTTCCCTGTCCATCACCAACTCCCAGAGCTTGCTCAAACTCATGTCCATCGAGTCAGTGATGCCATCCAACCATCTTATCTTCTGTTATCTCCTTCTCCTCCTGCCTTCAATCTTTCCCAGCATCAGGGTCTTTTCCAGTGAATCAGTTCTTCACATCAAGTGGCCAAAGTATTGGAGCTTCAGCTTCATCATCAGTCCTTCCAATGAATATTCAGGACTGATTTCCTTTAGGATTGACTGGTTTGATATCCTTGTAGTCCAAGGGACTCTCAAGAGTCTTCTCCAACACCACAATTCAAAAGCATCAATTTTTTGGTACTCAGCTTTCTTTATAGTCCAACTCTCACATCCATACATGACTACTGGAAAAACCATAGCTTTGACTAGATGGACCTTTGTTGGCAAAGTAATGTTTCTGCTTTTTAATATGTTGTCTGGGTTGGTAATAGGTTTTCTTCCAAGGAGAAAGTGTCTTTTAATTTCATGGCTGCAGTCACCATGAAATTATGGCAGCAAAATCATGGCAGCAGTGATTTTGGAGCCCCCAAAAATAAAGTCTGTCACTGTTTCCATTATTTTCCCATCTATTTGCCATGAAGTGATGGGACCAGAGACTATCCATGATCTTAGTTTTCCGAATGTTGAGTTTTAAACCAACTTTTTCACTCTCCTCTTTCACTTTCATCAAGAGGCTCTTTAGTTCCTCTTCACTTTCTGCCCTAAGGGTGATATCATCTGCCTATCTGATGTTATTGGTATTTCTCCTGGGAATCTTGACTCCAGTTTGTGCTTTATCCAGCCTGGCATTTTGCAGGATGTACTCTGCATGTAAGTTAAATAAGCAGGGTGAGAATATACAGCCTTGATGTACTCCTTTCCTGATTTGGAATCAGTCTATTGTTCCATGTCCAGTTCTAGCTGTTGCTTCTTGACCTGCATTCGGTTTTCCAGGGAGGCAGGTAAGGTGGTCTGGTATTCCCATCTCTTGAAGAATTTTCCACAGTTTGTTGTGATCTACACAGTCAAAGGCTTAGGTGTACTCAATAAAGCAGAAGTAGATGTCTTTTTGGAACTCTTTTGCTTTTTCAATGATCCAACAGATGTTGTTAGATCTTGTTTGTTTGTTTGTTTGTTTTTTTAAATCCATTCAGCTGTTCTATGACTTCTGATTGAAGAACTTAATACATTACATTTAAAGTAATTATTGACAGATAAGTATTTATTATTGCCAATTTGTTCATTATTTTGTGAATTTTTTTTAGTTTGTTCTTTTTTCCTCACTTATTATCTTCCATTTTTATTCATTAATTATTCCCATGTATACATTGGTTTCTTTATCATTTGTGCATGCAGTAGAGGTTTTTATTTTTTTACTGTGAAGCTTACAAAAGACATAGTTGAAGTTTCTGCTTTAAACTAATAAGAACTTAATGTCAGTCATTTGAAAAAATATGATATATTTATACTTCTCCCATATTTTATGCTACTGATATGACCTTTCACTTCTTCTTATATTATGTATCCATTAACATTTTATTATAGCTGCAGTTATCTTTATTACTTTTGCCTGTTAAATTTTACTCTAGAGTTCAGTGATTTATATACCACCATTACTATATTAGAGTGTTCTGAACTGACTATATATTTACCTTTACTACTGTTTGGCATTTTCATATGTTTGCATATTGTTTCTTAGGTTCCTTTCAAGTTAAAGAACTCCCTTTATCATTTCTCATGAGTGAAATCTAATAGTAATAGTCTCCCTCAGCTCTAGTTTTTATGGGAGTGCAGTTATCTTTACTTCATTTTTAAATGAAAGCTTTTCATGGAATAGTATTCCTAGTTAGCATATTTTCCTTTTAGTATTTTGAAAATACCATTTGACTTCTTCCTATCCTGCAAGAATTTTGCAGAGAAATCCACTGATAGTTTTATGGGGTTGCTCTGTATGTCACACACTGTATTTCTCTTGCTGCTTCAAAATACTCTTTGTCTTAGATTTTTATGATTATCATGTGCCTTTGGGAAATCTTTAGTTGGATGTTGCTTGGGAATATTTGATCACATGAGTCTGGATATACATATCCATCCCAAGATTTTGGAAATATTCAGCCATTATTTCTTTGACTGAGTTATCTGTCCCTTTCTCATTCTCTCCTTCTTCTTTGAATCCCATAAGGTATCACGTTGAGTGCTCACTTTTATTGCTTTTATGAAAAAGAAAATGTGTTCAATTGGGAGCTGATGAATGAGGCAAGTAGTTTCATAAAGAATGACAAAGACAACAACAACATTTTCCTATTACCCATGGAGCTATGGCCAAAGTCAGAATGTGGGTGGCTGGAGATGTAATATCTAGTGCTTTACATTCCTATGGCTCACAAAGAAAATTGAAACTAAAAATTGTACACGATGCATTGAAAAAGTAGTGTAGATGGCAATTTAGAAAAAAAAGACAGTAGCAAATAAGTCTTGTATTAAATGACGGTCAAATCGCCTTTTGTATTTAGCTTAAAATAAAATACCACTGCTTGTTTATATGCCATTTATGATTTACCATTAAAAACAAGGATTTTCAAACCAAGCAAGACTGACTCTCAGTTATTTTCTAAAAGGAGTTTTCTGTTGTGTCTAAAGCATGCAGGAAAGCTCCACATCTGGCCTTTACATAAATAATTGATGAACATTTCCTTTTCTGCACAACAGTATAGTATAAATTTGAGAATTAGAAAGTAGCCTTACATTTCAGACACTAGAATGGGGCAGAAATGAGGCCTACCTTTCTCATTTTTAATATATGTATTAATGCTGACTATAATGTAATCATAAATGGCATATAAATTGGCAGTAACATTTTTAATTAATTAGTTTATTTTAATTGGAGGATAATTACTTTATAATATTGTGATGGTTTTAGCCATACATTGACATGAATCAGCCATGGGTGCACATATGTCCCCCATCCTGAACCCCCTCCCACTTCCTTCCCCACCCCATCCCTCTGGGTTGTCTCAGAGCACTGACTTTGAGTGCCCTGCTTCATGCATCGAACTTGCCCTGGTCTTCTATTTTACATATGGTTTCAATGCTATTCTCTCAAATCATCCCACCCTTGCCTTCTCCTACATAGTCCAATAGTCTGTTCTTTACATCTGTGTCTCTTTTGCTGCTTTGCATATAGGATCATTGTTACTATCTTTCCAAATTACATATATACAGGCAGTTCCATTACCACTGAGCCACCTGGAAATCCCTCCCTGGTTATTACTTCTGCATAACTGAGTTTGTTGTTAAAGCTGTGTATTGAATTTTCCAGATTTTGTCATTGTATTATTCAGCTTCAGGATTTCTGCTTGGTTCATTTGTTTTTTTAAATAAAATATCGACTATATTCCCTGTGCCATACAATATATTCTTGTAGTTTATTTATCATATACATAGTAGTTTGTACCTCTTAACCCCCTACCTATATCTCGCCACACTTCTTCCATTGCCCTCTGGTAACCACTAGTTTGTTCCCTATACCTGTAAATCTGTTTCTCTTTGGTTATATTTATTCACTTATTTTTAAGGTTATACATGTAAGTTACAACATATAGTATTTGCCTCTGTCAGACTTATTCATTTAGCATTCTGCCCTCCAAGTCTATCCATATTGTTGCAAATGGCAAAATTTCGTTCTTTTTATGGCTGAGTAGAATTCCATTGTGTGCACACACATACCACAATTTCTCTTTTAAAAATTTTTATTGGAGTACAGTTGATTTATAATGTTGTGTTTCAGGGATACAGCAAAGTGAATCAGTTATACATATATGTATATCTACTTGTTTTTAGATATTTTCCCATATAGGACAATACCGAGTACTGAGTAGAGTTCCCTGTGCTGTAGAGCAGATCCTCATTAGTTATCTATTTTATATATATTAATAGTAATGTGTGTATGTCAGTTCCAATCTCCTAATTTATTCCTCCCCCACTGATACCCTGATAACCATATGTTTGTTTTCTGTATCTATAAATCTATATCTGATTTGTAGATGAGTTCATTTCTACCCTTTTTATATTCCACATATAAGCAATATCATATATTTGTTTTTCTCTGATTTAGTGGTGCAGTCATGTCTGACTCTTTGTGACCCCATGGACTGTAGCCTGTGAAGTGCCTCTGTTCCTGGAATTCTCCCAGAAAGAAGACTAGAGTGGGCTGCCATCTCCTTCAGGTGATCTTCCTGCCTCAGGGATTGAACCCAGGTTTAGTGCATTGCAGGCAGAGTCTTTACTATCTGAGCCAC
The DNA here is from genome assembly GCF_032452875.1 of Bos javanicus. Lineage (NCBI taxonomy): Eukaryota > Metazoa > Chordata > Mammalia > Artiodactyla > Bovidae > Bos > Bos javanicus. The sequence continues at coordinate 77,560,924 of NC_083897.1, read as the reverse complement.
CACTTTGCCCACAAAGGTCCGTATAGTCAAAGCTCTGGTTTTTCCAGTAGTCATGTATGGATGTTAGAGCTGGACAATAAAATAAAAGGCTGAGCAACAAAGAATTGATGCCTTCAAACTGTGATGCTGGAGAAGACTCTTGAGAGTCCCTTGGACTGCAAGGAGATCAAACCAGTCAATCCTAAAGTAAATCAGTCCTGAATATTCATTGAAAGGACAGATGATGAAGCTGAAGCTCCAATACTTTGGCCATCTGATGCGAAGAGCTTACTCATTGGAAAAGACCCTGATGCTGGGAAAGATTAAAGGCAGGAGGAGAAGGGGATGACAGAGGATGAAATGGTTGAATGGCATCACTGACTCAATGGACATGAGTTTGAACAAGCTCTGGGAGATGATGAAGGACAGGGAAGCCTGGTGTGCTTCATTCCATGGGGTTGCAAAGAGTTGGACATGACTGAATGACTAAACAACAACATCTGACTTAACTTCACTCAGTATAACAATCTCCATATCCATCCGTGTTTCTGCAAATGGCATTATTCTGGTCTTTTTGTGGCTGAATAATATTCCATTGTGTATATATACCACATCTTCTTTATCAGTTCATCTGTGGATGAACACTTAAGTTGCTTACATATCTTGGTAATTATAAATAATGCTGCTATGGACATATCCAAGATTAGTGTTTTTGGTTTTTTTTTCAGATATGTACCAAGTAGTGGAATCTCCAGGTTATATGGTAGTTCTACTTTTACAGTCACATAAAAAATAATAAGATACCTAGGAATAAACCAACCTAAGGAGGTAAAAGGTCCATACTCAGAAAATTATAAGACACTGATGAAAAAATTAAAGATGACAAAAAGAGATGGAAAGAATACTGTGTTCTTGAATTGGAAGGATTAATATTGTTAAAATGAGCATACCACACAAGGTTTAGGTGGAGTTCGGTTTTGTGTTTAGGTGGAGTTCTGGTTCAAGATGGTGGAGTACAAGGACATGCACTCATCGTCTACAAGAGCACCAAAATTGCAACTAGCTGTTGAACAACCATCATGAGAGGATGGTGGTATCTACCAAAAAAGATAGCCCACAAAGACAAAGGAGAAGATGCAACAAGATGGTAGAAGAGGCACAAACATGATGAAATCAAATTCCATACCCACTGGGTAAGTGACCCACAAACTGGAGAATAATAATACCAAAGAAGTTCTCTCACTGTTGTGAAAGTTCTGAGCCTCATGTCAGGCTTCCCAGCCTAGGAATCTGGCAAAGGGACTGAGAATCCCCAGGGCCACTTTGGGGATTTTGGCCACTCCCACTTTGAAGGCCAGTGGGATTTGATTACAGGACTTTCACAGGACTGGGGATAACAGAGACTCCACCTTTGGAGGGCACAAACAAAATCTTGCATGCACCAATACTCAGGAGAAAGGAGCAGTAACCCCACAGGAGACTGAACCAGACCTACCTGCTAGTGTTGGAAGGTATTCTGTGGAGGCGTAAGTCAGCAGTGCCTCACCACAGGGAATAGGTCACTGGCAGCAGCAGTTCTGGAAGGGGCCCATTGGCATAAGTCCTGTTGGAGTCTCCATTAACCCTACCATAGACCCCAGGACTGGGTGGCCTCAGGCCAAACAACTAACAGGCAACCCCACCCATCAGCAGATAATTGTATTATATCTTTACTGACCAAGGCCCTGTCCACAAGAACAAGATCCAGTTTTTCCAACCACCAGTCCTTCCCATTAGGAAGCTTACACAAGCCTCTTAGTCTCATCCACCAGTGTTCAGACAGAAGAAGCGAGAAGAACCAGACTCCCACAGTGGCTAGAATGAAAACCACATTATAGAAAGTTAGTCAGAAAAACCACATTATAGAAAGTTAATCAGGATGAAAAAGCAGAGGGTTATGCCCTAGGTGAAGGGACAAGATAAAACCCCACAAAAATGACTAAGTTAGGCAACCTTCCAGGAAAAGAATTCAGAATAATGATAGTGAAGGTGATCCAGGATCTCAGAAATACTATATTGTGAAAAAAAACAAACAACAACAGGAAATTAACAAGTGATCCAGTATTATTAACTACAGATTTTGTTTTAATTTCACAAAATTTTATGCTAGAGTCCATTATTTGTTTTCATACCTTATTCAAGCTTCTATATTGTATTCAACTGCATTGAGGAGTTTCTGCTGCATGCAACAGATTCCAGTAAATTCTCTTTTCATTTTTATTCCATTACAAATATTTTCTAATTTTCAATGTAATGGCTTCTTAGATACACTCATCAATTTTAAGTGAACATTTATTTTCCAAATAAATGGGGTTTTGTTTAAAGTATATTTAACATTAAATTCTCATTTTGATACTAATTTCTCATGTAAATGCTTTCTTCTTTGCAATCACCCTCTGTGTTGTTTTCAGACTAACATTATTGAGGCTTTAAATGCCTAAGTTGAGGATCTCTCTTGGTAAATGCATATTGCACTTGAAAATATGTAGGTTATTTTCAAATATCTTTTGATATTGATTTCTGACATAATTCCACAGTGATAAGAGAACAGACTATGATCTCAATACATTTAGACCATGATATTCTTGCACTTTGGTTTTATGTCCCTGGATATGTTCCTGTGTCTCCTAGTTTATAGTCTATGAAAACTTGAATAGAATTTGTATCCTGCTGTTGTGGGAAAATTGTATAAATCTTCATTATGTTGAATTGGTTCACAGAACTTTTCAGGTGTACTGAAAAGCTACTTCTACTTCCTTCTACTTCTCTGTATATTCATTCTGTTAATTTTTGAGAGTTTGATATTGAAACTCCAACTAAACTTAATTTATCTACTTAAAAAGTAATTGTAACATATAGTAGAACTATATGTAACCTTGTTCTGTATTTTCCAATTCTCCTGTAAATCTGTTATCATACTTTCATAATTAAAAAAATGTTAAATAAAAAACATAGATGGAATACCCTTTGACATAAATTATAGCAATATTTTTGTATTTGTCTCCTAAAGCAAGGGAAATAAAGGCAAAGGTAAACAAATGTGACCTAACTAAACTTAAAAGCTTTTGCATAGCAAGGATATCCATCAGCAAATCAAAAAGACACCTTACTGAGTGGGGGAAAATGTTTTCAAATGATATTTCTGATAAGTGGTTAATATCCAAAATAAATAAACAGCTCACACAACCAATATGAAAAAACAACAACCCTAGACGGCCTCTTCAACAAGTGGTGCTGGAAAAACTGGACAGCTACGTGTAAGAGAATGAAACTAGAACACTTCCTAACACCATATGCAAAGATAAACTCTAAATGGATTAAAGACTTAAATGTAAGGCCAAATAAATCAGGCAGTATACACCTTGACATAAATCAGGGCAAGATCTTCTACGACCCACCTAGTAGAGTAATGGAAATAAAAACAAAAAGAAACAAATGAGACCTAATGAAACTTAAAAACTTTTGCACAGCAAAGGAAACTATAAACAAATTGAAAAGACAACCCTCAGAATGGGGAGAATATAATTGTATATGAAGCAACTGACAAAGGATTATTTTCCAAAATATACAAGCAGCTCATGCAGCTGAATATCAGAAAAACACAGCTCAATCAGAAAATGGGAAGAAGATATAAACATACATTTCTCCAAAGAAGACATACAGAAGGCATGAAATAAACACATGAAAACCCCACTATGTGAGTTGTCTTTCTGTTTTGCTTATGGTTTCCTTTGCTGTGCAAAAGCTTTCTAAGTTTAATTAGATCCCATTTGCTTGTTTATGTTTTTATTTGTATTACTCTAGGACAGTGGTCCCAACATTTTTGGCACCAAGGACTGGCTTCACGGAAGATGATTTTTCCACAGACCAGGGGTTGGGGGTGGGAATGTTTTCAGGATGATTCAAGTGCATCACATTTCTTGTGCACTTTTTCCTATTGTTATTACAATATGATATATAATGAAATAATTATGTAACTCACCATAATGCAGACCCATTGTGAACCCTGAGCTTGTTTTCCTGCAAGTAGAGAATCTGTAAATACAGGTGAAGCTTCACTTGCTGGCCTGCAGCTCACCTGCTATGTGGCCTGGTTCCCCTACTCTAGAAGGTGCATTCAGAAAGATATTGCAGCAATTTATGTCAAAGAGTGTCCTGCCTATGTTTTCTTCTAAGAGTTTTATAGTATTCAGTGTTCCAGTTTTGTAGTGTCTTGTCTTATATTTAGGTCTAAAATCATTTTTAGTTTATTTGTGTATATGGTGTTAGAATGGTCTAATTTCATTCTTTTACATGTACCTGTCCAGTTTTTGCAGCAGCACCACTTATAAGAGATGTCATTTCTTCATTGTATATCCTTGCCTTCCTTGTCATAGATTAATCAACCATGGGTATGTGGGTTTATTTCTGGGCTTTCTCTCCTATTCCACTGTTCTGCATTTCTGTTTTTGTGTCAGTACCATACAGTACTATAGTCTGAAGTCAGGGGGTCTGTTTCCTCCATCTCTGTTTTTCTTTCTCAGGACTGCTTTGGCTATTCAGTGCCTTTTATGTTTCCATACAAATTAAAAATTATTTTTGTTCTAGTTCAGTGAAAAATGACATTGGTAACTTCATAGGGATTGCATTGTATCCACAGACTGTGTTGGGTAATGCGGTCACATTGACAATATTGATTCTTACAATCCAAGAACATGGTATATCTTTCCTTCTGTGTTATCTTTAATTTCTTTCATCACTGCCATAGTTTTCAGAGTACATGTATTTGCCTGATTATGTAGGCTTATTCCTAGGTATTTTATTCTTTTCAATATGTTTTTAAAATTTTGATATATATATTTAAATACTAAATTGTATTTTTTCTTTAATTTCTCTTCCTGATCTTTCACTGTTTGTGTATAGATAGAAATGCAACAAATTTCTATGTATTATGTATCCTGCAAATTTACTGAATTAATTAATGAGCTCTAGTATTTCTCTGGTGGTACATTTAGGATTTTCTATTTGTATTATGTCATCTGTAAACAGTGACAGTTTTACTTCATCTTTTCCAATTTGTATTTCTTTTATTTCTTTTCCTTCTTGGATTGCTGTAGCTGGGACTTCCAATACTATATTGTTTAAAGGTGGCAATGATGGACATCCTTGTCTTGTTCCTGATCTTAGAGGAAATGCTTTCATGTTTTCACCATTGAGAATGATATTTGCTGTGAATTTGTTGTATATGCCCTTTATTATGTTGAGTTAGCTTCCCTATATGCTCAATTTCTGGAGTTTTGTAAAAATCATAAATTGGTGTTGAAGTTTGTCAAAAGATTTTTCTGTATCTGTTGAGATAATCATATGGTTTCTATTCTTGTGTTTGTTGATGTGGAGTATCACAGTGATTGATTTACAAATATTGAAAATTCCTTGCATCTCTGAAATAAATCCCACTTGATCATGGTGTATGATTCTTTTAATGTGTTGTTGAATTTAGTTTGGTGGTATTTTGTTGAGGATTTTTGCATCTATGTTCATCAGTGATGTGATATCTTTGTCTGACTTTGATGTCAGAGTGATGGTGGACTCAGAATGTATTTGGGTATGTTCCTTCCTCTGCCATTTTTTGGAATAGTTTCAAAAGTATAGGTGTTAACGCTTCTTAAACGTTTGATAGAGTTCAACTTTGAAGCCAGGTGTTTCTGGACTTTTGTTTGTTGGAAGTTTAAATCACAGTTTCAACTACAGTACTTGTGACTGGTCTGTTCATATTTGTTCTTTCTTCTTGGTTAGGTCTTGAAAAATCATACATTTCTAAGAATTTGTCTGTTTATGCCAAGTTGTCCATTTTTATTGCCATATAGTTGCATGTAGTAGTCTCTTATTATCCTTTCTGTTTCTGTGGTGTCCTTGTAACATTTCCTTTTTCATTTCTAATTTTATTGATTTGAACCCTCTTATTTTTTTCTTATCACATGCTAAGTCACTTCAGTTGTGTCCAACACTTTGTGACCCTATGGATTGTAGCCTGCCAGGCTCCTCTGTCCATGGGGTTCTCCAGGCAAGAATACTGGAGTGGATTGTCATGCCCTCCTCCAGGGGAGGTTCCCAACCCAGGGATCGAACCCATATCTTTATGTCTCCTGCTTTGGCAGCTAGATTCTTTACCATTAGCACCATCTGGGAAGCAATCCGCTGCCCCCCCCCCCCCCCGCCTTTTAATTTAGTCTGGCTAAATCTTCATCAATTTTGTTTATCTGTTCAAATAAGCAATGTTCAATTTCATTGATATTTTCTACTCTTTTCTCTGTTTCATTTATTTTTGCTCTAATCTTTATATTTTCTTTCCTTCTACTAACTTTTAGTTTTGTTTGTTCTTTTTCTAGTAGCATTGGTGTAAGTTTAGTTTGCTTATTTAAGATTTTTATTGTTTCCTGAGGTGAGATTGTATTGGTATAAAGTTCTCTCTTAGAATTGCTTTTGCTGTGTCCCATAGGTTTTGGATATTTGTGTTTTCTCATAGTTTCCTATTTGATTTCCTCAGTGATCCATTGATTGTTCAGTAGCATATTGTTTAGCCTTTATGTGTCTATGTTTTTATTGTTTTTTTTTTCTTGTAGTTTATTTTTAATCTCATAGTTTTGTAGTCAGAAAGATGCTTGATAGGATTTCAATTTTCTTAAATTTAATGAGGCTTGATTTATGGCCCGGCATGTGATCTATCCTGGAAATTGTTCCATCTGCACTTGAGAAAAATGTGTATTCTGCTGCTTTTGGATGGACTGTTGTATAAATATCAAGTCCATATGGTCTAATGTGTCCTTTAAGGCTTATGTTTCGTTACTGAGTTTCTATCTGGATAAGCTGTCCATTGATGTAATTGGGATGTTGAAGTCTCAAAATAGTTAAACACTATTATTGTATTACTGTGTATTTTTCTTTCTATGGCTGTTACTATCTGTCTTATATATTGAAGTGCTCCTATGTTGGGTGCATATATATTTACAATTGTTATATTTCCTTCTTATTGATCCCTTTATTATTATTTTAATGTCCTACTTTTTTCTTATGACAGTCTTTATCTTAAATTCTATTTTGTCTTATATGAGTAATGCTACTCCAGCTTTCTTTTGTTTTCCATTTCTGTGGACTAACTTCCCATCCCCTATCTTTCCGCCTGCATGTGTCCTTAGATCTGAGGTGGGTCTCTTGTAGACAGAATATATTTGGGTCTTGTTTTTGTATCCATTCAGCCAGTCTATCTTTTGGTTGGAGCATTTAATACATTTATATTTAAGGTAACAATTGATATGTATGTTCCTATTGCCATTTTTTAATTGTTTTGGACTGTTTTTGTAGGTCTTTTTGTCTTCATTTCCTCTTTTGTTCTTTCCTTTTGTGACTTGATGATGACTGTCTTCAGTTCAGTTCAGTTCAATCAGTCGTGTCCGACTCCTTGAGAACCCATGAATCACAGCACGCCAGGCCTCCCTGTCCATCACCAACTCCAGGAGTCCACCCGAACCCATGTCCATCCAATCGGTGATGCCATCCAACCATCTCACCTTTTGTCTCTGCTTTTTAATATGCTATCTAGGTTGGTCATAACTTTCCTTCCAAGGAGTAAGCATCTTTTAATTTCATGGCTGCAATCACTATCTGCAGTGATTTTGGAGCCCCCAAAAATAAAGTCAGCCACTGTTTCCCCATTTATTTGCCATGAAGTGATGGGACAGAGGAACCAGGAATCAAATTGCCAACATCCACTGTATCATAGAAAAACCAAGAGAGTTCCAGAAAAACATCTATTTCTGCTTTATTGACTATGCCAAAGCCTTTGACTGTGTGGATCACAATAAACTGTGGAAAATTCTTCAAGAGATGGGAATACCAGACCACCTGACCTGTCTCTTGAGAAACCTATATGCAGGTCAGGAAGCAACAGTTAGAACTGGACATGGAAGAACAGACTGGTTCCAAATCAGGAAAGGAGTATGTCAAGGCTGTATGCGGTCTCCCTGTTTATTTAAGTTATATGCAGAGTGCGAAATGCCAGGCTGGATGAAGCACAAGCTGGGGTCAAGATTGCCTGGAGAAACATCAATATCCTCAGATATGCAGATGACACCACCCTTATGGCAGAAGTTGAAGAACTAAAGAACCTCTTGAAAGTGAAAGAAGAGAGTGGAAAAGCTGGCTTAAATCTCAACATTCACAAAATGAAGATCATGGTATTTGGTCCCATAACTTCATGGCAAAGAGATGGGGAAACAATGGAAACAGTGACAGACTTCCTTTTCTTGGGCTCCAAAATCACTGCAGATGGTGACTGCAGCCATGAAATTAAAAGATGCTTGCTCCTTGGAGGGAAAGCTATTACCAACCTAGACAGTGTATTAAAATGCAGAGACATTACTTTGCTCACAAAGGTCTGTCTAGTCAAAGGTATGGTTTTTCCAGTAGTCATGTATGGATGTGAGAGTTGAACTATAAAGAAAGCTGAGTGCCAAAGAATTGATAGTTTTGAACTGTGGCGTTCCAAGACTCCTGAGAGTCCGTTGGGCAGCAAGGAGATCCAACCAGTCCAGCCTAAAGCAAATCAGTCCTGATTATTCATTGGAAGGACCGATGCTGAGGCTGAAGCTCCAGTACTTTGGCCACCTGATGTGAAGAACTGACTCACTGGAAAAGACCCTGATTCCTGGAACAATTGAAGGCAGGAGGAGAAGGGGATGACAGAGGATGAGATGGTTGGATGGCGTCACCGACTCAATTGACATGAGTTTGAGCAAGCTCCAGCAGTTGGTGATTGTCAGGGAAGCCTGGCGTGCTGCAGTCCATGGGACATGACTGAGAGACTGAACTGAACTGAAGGTTTATTTAAAGGTTAGTTTTCATTTACAGTCATTACAAAATATTGTCTATATTCCCCATGTTCTACAATTTGTAAATTTTACTCTTTCTGTTTTTTTTTTTTAATAACTTTGACTTTCAGTTTTTTTAAATTTTATTTTATTTTTTAACTTTACAATATTGTATTGGTTTTGCCATATATCAAAATGAATCCGCCACTGGTATCTTTCTGTTCTTTTAAAATATTATTTAATTTATTATATAGTTTTTAAAGATTACTTTCCATTTTAGTTATTATAAAATGTTCCCTATACAAACCCATTCTAAAAGAACTACACTTTTTACTCCCTTCTTCCACACTTTGTGTCCTTGATGTCATACTTTGCATCTTCATGTGTATCTTTTTACAGTTTTTTGTGGTTACTTTTGATTTCACAATTTTTTGTCTTTTAATTTTTGTACTGGTTTGTTAAATGGTTGAATGATGGCCTTTACTATATATTTCCTTCCTAGGGGGATTTTTACTTTCCTATGAGTTCTTACTTCTTGTATCCTTTTCTTTTCACCTTAAAGAAAACTCTTTAACATTTTTTTAGGGTCAGTTTCGTATCAATGAACTCTTTTAGTATTTACTTGCCTGAGAAGTTTTTTCTCTTCTTTAATTCTGAATGATAGTTTTACTTGGTAGAATATACTAGGTTTTTGTTCTTCTCTTTCAGCACTTAAAATATATCATGCCACTCACTTCTGGGCTGCAATATTTTTGCAGGAAAATCCACTGATAACCTTATGGATCTCCCCTGTAATGTGACTCCATTTTTTTCTTGCTGCCTTTAGGATACTCTTATCTTTAAACTTTTGCCATTTTAACTATGATATATCTTGGTGTGTGTCTGTTTGGCTTCATCTTTTCTTGGTACCCTATTTGCTTTATATAATGGTTACCCTGTGTAACCTATATAATGTGAATGTTGGTACACTTGATATTGTCTCAGAGGTCCTTTACTATGTTCTCATTAAAAAATTTTTTTTTGTTGTTGTTTTTGCTGTTCTTATTTGTTATTCTCTTTTCCAGATCACTTAGGCATTCTTCTTTATTACCTAGTCTGCTATTAATTCCTTCTGATATGTTTTTCAATTGTTGTATTTTCAGTTCTAGCTGTTTTTCTTTTTTATTCCTTGATAAAATTCTCACTGTATTTTTGCTAATTCAGTTACTAATTCAGTACCATTCTTATTACTAATGCTTTGAACTCTTTATCTGGTAAATCTGTTTCATTAGTTTTTATTTTTTCCCTTTTTCTTTCATTTGAACCAAATTCCTCTATCTTATCATTTGGCTTAACTTTTTTTTTTTTTTAAATCACTGTGAAGTTAAGTGAAATTGTTACCTATCCTGGTCTTAAAGTGGTGTGCTTGTATGGGAGTATCCCTATATGTTCTGTATGTGCCTGGTGTCATTGGGAGGGCTATATCTGAAGGGAACAGAAGTCACATCTTCCCCCAGGGTGTGTTGGCTACTGTTACCTTGATAGGTGGTGGAACTGGAGATGGAGTGGCTTGAGCCAGAGTCAAGTGTGAGCCAGAGCTTGTCTCCTCAGTGGTCAATACCACCCTATTAGGGGTGGGATGATTCTCAAGTTGTAGGAGCAGAAGCCCTGAAGTTCATGTCTGAGCTAGTTCTGTTCCTTTTCAGTGTTTGCTTTCTGCACCCCCAGCATTGTCACCTCCATTGCAAAGAGGAGCAGTGCTGGAGCAAGAGGGGCTTAAGTGGGCATCCAGTGTGGGCTAGGGGCATTCTGTTGTGGTCCTGGCACACCAGAGTTCCAGACTGTTCCTGATCTGCTGCCCCCGTGAATGCCAGTAATGGCTGCCCTTGCTCTGTTAGGGTGCTGTGCTGGGTCTGAACCTGCTCTGTCTTTCACAAGTGTGCCCTTTCCTCAGCCACAGCAGACCTCACCCTAGTGTTGAGCAGTGCCAGACAGCAAAAGGGGCTGATACAGCCACTCACCTTGGGTTGGGGTGCGCCCTGGGGCAGTCATAGGAAGCTGATTAGAGTCCCATGAAATTTCAATCTGCTTCCTCTGCCTTGTTTTAGGAGTTGGCAAGTGTGTGTGCACTCTTTGTGAGTGCAGTCTAGGTTTCTCACAGCCTTGCTATCAGTGCCACTGGTTTTCAAACCAATTAAGAGGACTCATCCTCCCAGGTCTGGAGTACTCAATATACAGTTTGAATGGCTCACTCCCTAGGGAAGATCTCTGGGTCCATGGAATCCCCCTCCTTCTCTGTGTTTCTTTCTAGGGATGCAGGGCTTAACCTGATCACTTTTCCTGACCTTCCTACCCAATTCCATTTGGATCTTTCTTATATCCTTGATTGTATAAGTGTCTTTCTGCCAGTCTCCAATTCGTTTTCAGTGAGAATTGCTCCAAATGTACAAGCATTTTTGTTGTGTTTCTGGGGAAAGATAAGCTCCATGTCTTCCTACTGTGCGATTTGGTCTCTTGATTGGTTCATTTTTATGGTTTAGAGGTCTTTATTAGTCACTTTTTTTCTTCTGATTTTAATTGTCTGTGTTCTTTTGCAACTCCTTTCACTTCTTTAGGATGATTATTTTAGATTCTTTGTCAGGCAATTTATAGAATTGCATTTGTTTGGGATCAGTTTCTGGGCTTCCCTGATGGCCCAGTTGGTAAAGAATCCACCTGCAATGCAGGAGACCCTGGTTTGATTCCTGGGTTGAAAAGATCCGCTGGAAAAGAGCTAGGTTATGCACGCCAGTATTCATGGGCTTCCCTTGTACCTCAGCTGGTAAAGACTCTGCCTCTAATGTGGGAGACCTAGATTTGATCTCTGGGTTGGGAAGATCCCCTGGAGAAGGGAAAGGCTATCCACACCAGTATTCTGGCGTGGAGAATTCCATAGTCTGTATAATCCTGTCAGTTCAGTTCAGTTCAGTTCAGTCGCTCAGTCATGTCCGACTCCATGAATCACAGCACGCCAGGCCTCCCTGTCCATCACCAACTCCCTGAGTTCACTCAAACTCATGTCCATCCAGTCGGTGATGCCATCCAGCCATCTCATCCTCTGTCGACCTCTTCTCCTCCTGCCCCTTATCCCACCCCCCACCCCTAGCATCAGGGTCTTTTTCAATGAGTCAACTCTTCGCATGAGGTGGCCAAAGTATTGGAGTTTCAGCTTCAGCATCAGTCCTTCCAATGAACACCCAGGACTCATCTCCTTTAGGATGGACTGGTTGGATCTCCTTGCAATCCAAGAGACTCTCAAGAGTCTTCTCCAACACCACAGTTCAAAAGCATCAATTCTTCAGCTCTCAGCTTTCTTCGCAGTCCAACTCTCACATCCATACATGACCACTGGAAAAATCATAGCCTTGACTAGACGAACCTTTGTTGGCAAAGTAATGTCTCTGCTTTTCAATATGCTGGTCTAGGTTGGTCATAACTTTCCTTCCAAGAGTAAGTGTCTTTTAATTTCATGGCTGCAGTCACCATCTGCAGTGATTTTGGAGCCCCAAAAATAAAGTCTGACACTGTTTCCACTGTTTCCCCATCTATTTCCCATGAAGTGATGGGACCGGATGCCATGATCTTCATTTTCTGAATGTTGAGCTTTAAGCCAACTTTTTCACTCTCCTCTTTCACTTTCATCAAGAGGCTCTTTAGTTCCTCTTCACTTTCTGCCATAAGGGTGGTGTCATCTGCGTGTCTGAGGTTACTGATATTTCTCCCAGCAATCTTAAATCCAGCTTGTGCTTCTTCTAGCCCAGTGTTTCTCATGATGTACTCTGCATATAAGTTAAATAAGCAGGGTGACAATATACAGCCTTGACGTACTCCTTTTCCTATTTGGAACCAGTCAGTTGTTCCATGTCCAGTTCTAACTGTTGCTTCCTGACATGCATATAGGTTTCTCAAGAGACAGGTCAGGTGGTCTGGTATTCCCATCTCTTGAAGAATTTTCCACAGTTTATTGAGATCCACACAGTCAAAGGTTTTGGCATAATCAATAAAGCAGAAATAGATGTTTTTTCTGGAACTCTCTTGCTTTTTTGATGATCCAGCAGGTATTGGCTATTTGATCTCTGCTTCCTCTGCCTTTTTTAAAACCAGCTTGAACATTTGGAAGTTCATGGTTCACGTATTCCTGAAGCCTGGCTTGGAGAATTTTGAGCATTACTTTACTAGTGTGTGAGATGAGTGCAATTGTGCAGTAGTTTGAGCATTCTTTGGTGTTGCCTTTCTTTGGGATTGGAATGAAAACTGATCTTTTCCAGTCCTGTAGCCACTGCTGAGTTTTCCAAATTTGCTGGCATATTGACTGCAGCACTTTCACAGCATCATCTTTCAGGATTTGAAATAGCTCAACTTGAATTCCATCACCTCCACTAGCTTTGTTCATAATGATGCTTCCTAAGGCCCACTTGACTTCACATTCCAGGATGTTTGGCTCTAGGTCAGTGATCACACCATTGTGATTATCTGGGTCGTGAAGCTCTTTTTTTGTATAGTTCTTCTGTATATTCTTGCCATCTCTTCTTAATATCTTCTGCTTCTGTTAGGTCCATACCATTTCTGTCCTTTATCGAGCCCATCTTTGCATGAAATATTCCCTTGGTATCTCTAATTTTCTTGAAGAGATCTGTAGTCTTTCCCATTCTGTTGTTTTCCTCTATTTCTTTGCATTGATCTCTGAGGAAGGCTTTCTTATCTCTCCTTGCTATTCTTTGGATCTCTGCATTCAGATGCTTATATCTTTCCTTTTCTGCTTTGCTTTTCACTTTTCTTCTTTTTATAGCTATTTGTAAGGCCTCCTCAGACAGCCATTTTGCTTTGTTGCATTTCTTTTCCATGGGGATGGTCTTGATCCCTGTCTCCTGTACAATGTCATGAACCTCCGTCCATAGTTCATCACGCACTCTATCAGATCTAGTCCCTTAAATCTATTTCTCACTTCCACTGTATAATCATAAGGGATTTGATATAGTCCATGGCATGGCAAAGAGTTGGACACAACTGAGTGACTTTCACTTCACTTCTGGAGCTTTATTGGTTTTCTTTTGTGATGTCATATTTGCCTGATTTGTCATAATCCCCGTGGCCTTGTGTTGGTATCTCTGCATTTAAAGGAGCAAACGCCTTTTACACTCTCTATAGACTGATTTTGGTGGGCAAAGATTTTCTCATTTTCGGTCTCTGGGCTGAGTATTGCTTTTGGGATATCAAGTGAGTTGGGTTGTAGTGTGTCACATGGGTCTTTCTGAGTTCACAGTGGGGTCCACAGTTGTCAGACTTGTTACCAGGCACTTCAGCAGGTGTTGATCATGTAGTCACTGCACTGGTGGCACTGCGTCCCAAACCTTGGTTGTAGGACTAACACTAGGACATTTTACTTCAGGGTCTGCAGATGGTGGGCCTATTATCAGGTATATGGACAAGTGTAACTCCTACTGGGCCACTGAATGATTCCCTGGGTGAGCCCGGAGTAGGTCCAGACTGCATCTGAAAAGGACTGGAACAAAGTCACAGAGTGCTTCATCATCCATAGCAACATTTAAGCTCTTCAGGCCTGCCTCTGGGGGATGAATATAGATATGTATTCTGCCAGAATGAATAGGTATCTCGGTATGAATATGTATGTATTCTGCCAGATCTCTAGGTGAGCAGGACCACACTCAGACCATGGCTGAGAGGAGCTAGAGCTGAATCACAAGGCACATCCTACTTCAAGATCTATAGTGAGACCAAAGTTTGTGAGTATGTCACTCAAGGCATAGGTGGGTGTGTCTCCTTTGTTTCTCTTGGCAGATGGTGCTGATGTCAGGACCAAGTCCAACTGGGACTATAACTGACTCAGGGGACAAGATCTGCCTTTGTGTTGGTAGCCACAATAACACTTGTTCAATCTCCCACCATAATCAGGGTGCATGCCTACTTTCTCAAAATGACCCTCCTTGATGTTGGACTCTACTGGGATTTTATAATCTCTTACCTATCTCCCAAAGGCACTTTTGTTTGTGGACTGCTGCCAAATTATTGTTGCTGTGGAAGGATATGTGCTGAGGTCTTCCTAGTCTACCATCTTGCTCTGAATTTGTCATTATTCATGAATTTTGTGCTGTTGGAATGTATCGCTTGCAAATGTCAAGGATATGCTATTTAAACAAAGTTGCCTTGAAGAGGCAAAGATTAAATGTGAAAGGGAAAGTCTGAGCAGGGTTTTGAATAGTGAATAGCAGTTTAAGAAGGAGATGAAAAGTGAGAATAGGAGTTAAAGGGAAGGAGATTCCAGGAAAAAAGAAATATGTAGTGCATTTGTGAAACATCTCAGCATATTTGGAGGACTGCAAGTAATATGATCTTGCTGGAAGACTATTATAATAGTCTAATCAAGAGGAGACAAAATAGGGCAAATGTAAGAATGTTTGGGAGAAAGAGTCAACAGAACATGTTGAGCAATTCTCAGGTGAGATGTGGAATAAGTCACAGTTAACAATCATATTTTAACTTCATTGCCTTGATGAACAGTGATGTAAGTCAGCATGATAGAGGCTGTGGTGAGAAGAGTGGCTTTGGTGGGAGAAGATGATTACTTTTCAGACATGATGAATTTGTCTAAGTCCTTCTCTCACATGGTAGTCTAGACATTGATCAGATAGCCTGGGGCAGGAATTTATGATAGGAATAGCTCATATCCAGACCAATATGAAGGAGTTACAGAAGCTGTTTGTTTTATAAAGTGTTATTGAAACACATTCATGTCCATTTGTTTTCTTATAGTTTATGGCTGCTTTCCCACTATAACAGTACAGTTGAGTAGTTGTGACAGAGATCATATGAGGCTCTTTTTGGAAAAAGTGTGCCATCCCATGGTCTAAGAGAAAGATAAGATTCTAACATGAGTCCAACTACAGACATCAACTAGAGGATCAAAATCTTACCCAGCCTGTGTAAGGAAGGAAGTAGAGACTGGCCAAGGTGGAGGTCTCATCCTGGGGCCCAACATGAGAAAAGGGAGTTTTCAGCCAAGGCATCTTGAGATGCCCAAACCAGAGAACAAGCTAAGCTGAAAATAACCTGGAAAGATGAGGACTTGGAAGTATGTAGGATTTATTGGAACCATTACAAGTCAAAGAATGCTAGAGGTAGGAACTTAAAGCTGAGACACATAGCCAAATACCAAGAGCTGAGGAGATTAAAATATGAGAACAAAACCAAATACAAGTGAGTTAGGATGAATAGTAACAGTGAGTTGGGTGGGCAAATGGTTGGGGTAGTCAGAATAAATGTCAGAGAAATATAGATCAATGGAACAAAATAGAAAGCCCAGAGATAAATCCATGCACCTATGGACACCTAATCTTTGACAAAGGAGGCAAGAATATACAGTGGAGAAAAGACAATCTCTTTAACAAGTGGTGCTGGGGAAACTGGTCAACCACTTGTAAAAGAATGAAACTAGAACACTTTCTAACACCATACACAAAAATAAACTCAAAATGGATTAAAGATCTAAATGTAAGACCAGAAATTATAAAACTCCTAGAGGAGAACATAGGCAAAACACTCTCTGACATAAATCACAGCAGGATCCTCAATGACCCACCTCCCAGAATATTGGAAATAAAAGCAAAAATAAACAAATGGGATATAATTAAAATTAAAAGCTTTTGCACAACAAAGGAAACTCTAAGCAAGGTGAAAATACAGCCTTCAGAATGGGAAAAAATAATAGCAAATGAAGCAACTGACAAAGAATTAATCTCAAAAATATACAAGCAACTCCTGCAGCTCAATTCCAGAAAAATATACAACCCAATCAAAAAATGGGCCAAAGAACTAAACAGATATTTCTCCGAAGAAGACATACAGATGACTAACAAACACATGAAAAGATGCTCAACATCACTCATTATCAGAGAAATGCAAATCAAAACCACGATGATTTCACGCCAGTCAGAATGGCTGCTATCCAAAAGTCTACAAGCAATAAATGCTGGAGAGGGTGTGGAGAAAAGGGAACCCTCTTACACTGTTGATGGGAATGCAAACTAGTACAGCCACTATGGAGAACAGTGTGGAGATTCCTTTAAAAACTGGAAATAGAACTGCCATATAAGAATGAAAAAGTTGGTTTGAAGCTCAAGATTCAGAAAATAAAGATCATGGCATCCGGTTCCATCCCTTCATGGGAAATAGATGGGGAAACAGTGGAAACAGTGTCAGACTTTATTTTTCTGGGCTCCAAAATCACTGCAGATGGTGAGTGCAGCCATGAAATTAAAAGACACTTACTCCTTGGAAGGAAAGTTATGACCAACCTAGATAGCATATTCAAAAGCAGAGACATTACTTTGCCAACAAAGGTTCGTCTAGTCAAGGCTATGTTTTTTCCTGTGGTCATGTATGGATGTGAGAGTTGGACTGTGAAGAAGGCTGAGTGCCGAAGAATTGATGCTTTTGAACTGTGGTGTTGGAGAAGACTCTTGAGAGTCCCTTGGACTGCAAGGAGATCCAACCAGTCCATTCTGAAGGAGATCAGCCCTGGGATTTCTTTGGAAGGAATGATGCTAAAGCTGAAACTCCAGTACTTTGGCCACCTCATGTGAAGAGTTGACTCATTGGAAAAGACTCTGATGCTGGGAGGGATTGGGGGCAGGAGGAGAAGGGGACGACAGAGGATGAGATGGCTGGATGACATCACTGACTCGATGGACTTGAGTCGGAGTGAGCTCCGGGAGTTGGTGATGGACAGGGAGGCCTGGCGTGCTGCAATTCATGGGGTCGCAAAGAGTCGGACACGACTGAGTGACTGATCTGATCTGATGATCCTGTTGCCATTTACTTTGTTGTTTTGGATTCGTTTTTATAAACCTTAACTTTGTTTCCTCTCTAGAGAAGATCCTTTAGCATTTGTTGAAGAGCTGGTTTGGTGGTGCTGAATTCTCTCAGCTTTTGCTTGTCTGTAAAGCTTTTGATTTCTCCTTCATATCTGAATAAGATCCTTGCTGGGTAATCTTGATTGTAGGTTTTTCCTTTCATCACTTTAAGTATGTCCTGCCATTCCCTTCTGGCCTGGAGAGTTTCTATTGAAAGATCAGCTGTTGTCCTTATGGGAATCCCCTTGTGTGTTATTTGTTGCCTTTCCCTTGCTGCTTTTAATATTTGCTCTTTGTGTTTGATCTTTGTTAGTGTGATTAATATGTGTCTTGGGGTATTTCCCCTTGGGTTTATCCTATTTGGGACCCTCTGGGTTTCTTGGAATTGGTTGGCTATTTCCTTTCCCATAATAGGGAAGTTTTCAACTACTATCTTCTCATGCCCTTTCTTTTTGTCTTCTTCTGGGACATCTATGAATCGAATGTTGGGGTGTTTTACATTGTCCCAGAGGTCTCTGAGGTTGTCTTCATTTCTTTTTTTCTTTTTTCCTCTCTGCTTCATTTATTTCCATCATTATGTTTTCCACCTCATGTATCCTCTCTTCTGCCTCATTCTACTCTTGGACTCCAGAGTCTTTTTATCTCAGTTATTGCATTATTCATTATTGATTGGTTCTTCTTTATTTCTTCTAGGTCCTTGTTAAACATTTCTTGTATCTCCTCAATTCTTGTCTCTAGTCTATTTATCTGTAGCTCTATTTTGTTTTCAAGACCTTGGATCATTTTACTATCATTATTCTGAATTCTTTTTCAGGTAGATGCTTTATCTCCTCCTCTTTTTTTTTTGGTTTATGGGTTTTTATCATGTTTCTTCACCTGCTGAATATTTCCCTGCCTTTTCATTTTATTTAGATTGCTGTGTTTGGGGTGTCCTTTCTGCAGGCTTCCCTGGTGGCTCAGAGGGTAAAGCGTCTGCCTGCAATGCAGGTAGACCTGGGTTCGATCCCTGGGTCGGGAAGATCCTCTGGAGAAAGAAATGACAATCCACTCCAGTACCTTTGCCCAGAAAATCCTATGGACAGAGGAGCCCGGTAGGCTACAGACCATGGGGTCGCAAAGAGTCGGACATGACTGAGCGACTTCACTTTCCCTTTTCCCTTTTGTGCAGGCTGGAAGTTCATGGCTCCTCTTAAACTGCTGCTCCTTGTGGGTGGAGTTGGACTAGTGGCTTGTCAAGGTTTCCTCATTATGGAGGCTTGTGTTTGTGTTTTGGTGCATGGAACTGGATCTCTTCTCTCAGAGTGCAATGAAGTTTCCAGTTCTGAGTTTTTGGGTGTCTATGGGTTTAGCATGGCTTTGGGCAGCTTGTCTTTTAATGTTCAGGGTTGTGTTCCTGTTTTGCTGGAGTATTATCATGGCATGTCTTGCACTGGATCTTGTTGGCTTTGGGGTGGAGCTTTGTTTCAGTGTAGGTGTGGAGACTTTGGGTGAGCTCTTGTCTATTAAGGTTCTCTGGAGTCTGGAGTTCTCTGATGTTCTAAAGCTTTGTAGTTAAGCCTCCTGCGAAGGTTATAAACCTAGAATAGAGGTTAGACTCTAAAAATACAATATAAAAAATACAAAACAATCACAATAATTTAAAAATATATATGGAATTTAATTTTTTAAATAGGGGTTTTTTGAAAGGTAATAGTAGGCTATAAAAATGAATGTTAAAGGTATAATAAAGAACTAATTAAAAAATAAAAAAAGTTATAATAGTAAAAATATATCTAGGGATTTCTCTGGAGCTGTTGTGGGCAGTGCAGGGTCAGTTCAGTGTCAGATAGTCCCTTGTTCCGGCTTGTGCTTGTTCTCAAGGTCTATAGGTGCCCCTCAAATGTCTCCATTATTAATTTCAGGATTTTAATCTGTTGCACCTGTTACTTCCAGAGCAGTTCCCCCTTCTTTGTTTATTTTGGCTTCCTCTCTTTGCAAGATTCTTCAGTGTCTAATTTCCCCCCTGACACAAGGGGGCAAAGGTGGCCACTTGTTGAGGCTCACTTGTTCAGTTGTGTTGTGGGGAGGGAGGGACACTGCAAAACAAATACCGCTGGCGTGTGTGGGGAATGCTCACAGTGGATGGACCACACTGAGTTTGCCACAGCCCAAGGCAGCATGTGCTTCCTGGGTCTACACTGCTCGGTTTCCACAGTGCTCTGCAAGGGCACTGTCCCAAGTGGACCCTGCATTTCATGCACTTCCCAGGTCTAAGTCACTCAGGTTCTTGGGTGCCCTGCAAGGGCACAGACTCGGATGGGGTGTGCTTTTAGTACCCTTTCCAGGTCCGAGCAGCTCAGGTGACTAGGTGCTTGGTGAGCATACTGTCCCAGGTGGGCCGTGCATCTTATTCACCTCCCAGGTCCCTGCCACTTGGTTTCCTGGGTGCAGTGTGAGAGCACAGTCCCAAGTGTGCTGTGTGTTTCCTCTGTGGAGCTGATCTCAAGCTGTGACACTCCTGGCAGATGTCAACCACCCAGGATCCCAGGAAGACGAGTTTACCAACTGGGAGCCCTCTCACAGTTTGGTGGAAAATACGGTCTCTGGGGCTGAGATTGCAGCAGCCCCTTGCCTTCCAGCTCTGGCTGTCGATCACCTGCCTCTCTGCCTCTGGGGAAGGAGGGCCCTATATGCACCCGGCTTGCTCTCCTTTGGTATTCGCTCAATCCTTTGTTCTGTGAGCATGCCAGGGGTCACCGTGTGATGATAGAGCCTTTTGAGGAGAAGGTTTTTTTTTTTTTTTTTTTGTCTCTGACGAACCCATGGTTTGGGTTGCTATCTCACATTAGCTCCCTCAGGTTGTCATCAGGGCATTCAAGCCTGGTCCTTACCCTAAGGATCCATGATGCAGCCCGCACCTCCCTGCCCAGCCACAACTCGCTGGTGGTGAACATGAGCGTCTGGGCCACTTCTCTCTGGCAGTTGCGGTTAGGCACATATTCTGTGAGGTTTTTTTCCTTCCTGTTTATGTTGCCTTCTGAGATTCCAAAATCCCCCACAGACACACCTGTGAGAGTTTCCTACTGTATGGGGACTTCTCCTCCTTCCTGACTCCCTCCCCAGGATGGGGCTCTGTCCCTAAATCTTTTGTCTCAGTTTTTGTCTTTTATATTTTGTCCTACCTCCTTTTGAAAAGATTGGGCTGCCTTTCTGGGTGCCTGGTATCCTCCACCAATGTTCAGAAGTTGTTTTGTGGAAGTTGCTCAGCATTCAAATAATATTTTGATGAATTTTGGGGGGAGAAAGTGGTCTCCTCGTCCTATTCCTCTGCCATCTTGGGACTGTGCCTGTTTTTTTTTTTTTTTTTAATTGGAGAATAATTGCTTTACAATGTTGTGTTGGTTTCTGCCATACAACAATGTAAATCAGCCATCATTATATAAAATTATGAGCCTCCTGAGCCTCCCTACACCCTCCTATCCCATCCTTCTAAGTCATCACAGAGCTCCAGGCTGGGCTTCCTGTATTATATAGTAGCTTCCCACTAGCTATCTATATTAGACATGATAGTGTATATATGTGAATTCTACCTTCTCAGTTCATCATACCCAGTCCTTTCCCCACTGTGTCCACTAGTCCATTCTCTACATCTGCATCTCCATTCCTTCCCTGCAAATAGGTTCTTCAGTACTATTTTTCTGGATTCCATATATATGCGTTAATGTACAATATTTGTTTTTCTCTTTCTGATTCAATTCACTCTGAATAACAAGCTCTAGGTTCATCCACCTCACTAGAAGTGACTCAGATGAGTTCCTTTTTATGGCTAAATAATAGTTTTGTATATAGGCACCACATCTTCTTATCCATTCATCTGTCAATGGACATCTAGGTTGCTTCAATGTCCTGGCTATTGTAAATAGTGCTGCAGTGTACATATGTCTTTTTGAATTGTGGTTTTCTCAGGGTAAATGCCCAGTAATGGGATTGCTGGATCATATAGTAGTTTTATTTCTAGTTTTTAAGAAATCTCCATACTGTTCTATAGTGGCTGTTTCAATTTACATTCCCACCAACAGTGCAAGAATGTTATTCATTTTTAACACAGATGTCACTCAGAGCTTCCTTTCCCTTGGGAATTTAGGTAAATGTATCTTGAATCCTCAATTTTACAACATGGGCAAGTCCAGCATTCTCCTTATTATTTCTGTGAATGTTCAGTCTTCTATTCTCATATATGCCTCTTTGCTGTTTAATGACATAAAGTAGATATTAGTGATTGTTGAGGGTTAGGGAGAAATATCAATGACCTCAAGATATGCACATGACACCACCCTAATGACAGAAAGTGATGAGGTACTAATGAGTCTCTTGATGAAGGTGAAAGATGAGAGTGAAAAAGCTGGATTAAAACTCAACATTCAAAAACCTAAGATCATGGCATCTGGTCCCAACACTTCATGGTAAATAGATGAGGAAAAATGGAAAGAGTGACAGACTATTTACTTGGGCTCCAAAGTCACTGAGGATGGTGACTGTAGCCATGAAATTAAAATATGCTTGCTCTTTGGAAGAAAAGCTATGACAAACCTAGACAGCATATTAAAAAGCAGATACATCAATTTGCTGACAAAAGTCTGTATAGTCAAAGCTCTGGTTTTTCCAGTAGTCATGTATGGATGTGAAAGTTGGACCATAAGGAAGACTGAGCATCAAAGAATTGATGTTTTTCAACTGTGGTGCTGGAGTGGACTCTTAACAGTCCCCTGGACTTCAAGGAGATCAAATCAGTCAATCTTAAAGGCAATCAACCCTGAATATTCATTGGAAGGACTGAGGCTGAAGCTGAAGCTCCAATACTTTGGCCGCCTGGTGCTAAGAGCCAACTCATTGGAAAAGACCTTGATCCCAGGAAAGATTGAGGGCAAGAAGAGAAGGGGGCAACAGTGGATGAAATTGTTGGATGGCATCACCAAGTCAAAGGACATGGGTTTGGGCAAACTCCAGGAAATTGTAAAGGATGGGGAAGCCTCGTGTGCTGCAGTTCATGGAGTTGCAAAGAGTTTGACATGACAGAGTGACTTTTATTAATATCTTCTGCTTCTGTTAGATCCATATCATTTCTGTCCTTTATTGTCCTCATCTTGTCCTCATTTATTCTGTCCTCATCTTGCATGAAATGTTCCCTTGGTATCTCTAATTTTCTTGAAGAGATCTCTAGTCTTTCCTATTCTATTGTTTTCCTCTATTTCTTTTCACTGATCATTTAGGAAGGCTTTATCTCTCCTTGATATTCTTTGGAACTCTGCATTCAAACGGGTATATCTTTCCTTTTCTCCTTTGCTTTTTGGCTTCTCTTCTTTTCACAGCTATTTGTAAGGTCTCCTCAGACAGCCATTTTGCTTTTCTTTTTCTTTGGGATGGTCTTAATCACTGCCTCCTGTACAATGTCATGTCCATAGCTCTTCAGGTACTGTGTCTATCAGATCTAATAAGGAGTCTATTGAGAGTCCCTTGGACTGCAAGGAGATCGAACCAGTCCATCCTAAAGGAAATCAGTCCTGAATATTCATTGGAAGGACTGATGCTGAAACTGAAACTCCCATACTTTGGCCACCTGATGTGAAGAACTGATTCATTTGAAAAGACCCTGATGTTGGGAAAGATTGAAGGTGGGAAGAGAAGGGGAAGACAGAGGATGAGATGGTTAGATGGCATCACCGACTTGATGGACATGAGTTTGAGTAAGCTCTGAGAGTCCGTGATGGACAAGGAAGCCTGGTGTGCTGCAGACCATGGGGTTGCAGAGTTGGACACGACTGAACGACTAAACTGAACCGAACTGAGTGACTGAACAACAACAAGGGCTGCTAATGGGGGGAGAGGCACGATGGGAAATGAGTGACTGCTAATGTGTATGGAGTTTCTTTTTGGGGTGATGAAAATGTTCTAAAATTTATTTTGGTGATGGTTAGACATTATTGTGAATTTTTAAACTTTTTATTTTAATTGGAATATGGCTTATTAATAATGTTGTGTTAGTTTCTGATGTACATTAAAGTGATTCAGTTATACATATACATATATCCACTATTTTTCAACTTCTTTTCCCATTTAGGTTATTACAGACATGATTGGCTGCTAATATGTTGGAGTTTCTTTTGGAGGTGATAAAAATGTTATGGATTTTCTAATTAAAAAAAACATTGAATTGTACATTTTAAATGGATGAGATGTATGGTATGCAACTGTTTCTTTAAAGTAAGGACATGCTGTTAAATACAACAGATTGGTTAGAATTTTCAGACTTATCACAAGAATTGTAACCATTTGCCTTCCTACTATCAATGTATAGGTATGCCTATTTCCTCATAGTCTCAAGGGAGCACTGTTTCCAGCCAAAATCCCTTCAAGGACTCCAAAAACACTTTAAAGTTCTTGAAGTATTTCTTAATGTAGGATAGAGACATCACATGTGATAATACCCACACTGGGGCAGAGCTAAAGCAGGGTACACATTTGGTTTTTTTTTTAATGTATTTATTTTTTAGTTGACAGATAATTATAGAATTGTGTTTGCAGATTCTTCAATATGTGCACATTTGATTTTAAAAGCCTTCTTTTTCTTTCCTCCTTTTACCCACTTGGCTTGAAGTTCTGCTAATTAACCCAAGACTGAAGTCCCAGGCAAAGTAGGCTCTGTTTGTGCTTCAAAGACATGATAAGAGCTAACTTCGGATTTTCTCCTAAGACTATTTTTGTTCTCTCAGGGTCAGGGTTCTGAAAAAGTATTATATCAAGTACTTTCTCTAATTGCACGTGCAAAATGAATCAGTTTTGAAATTTCAAAAGTTTCATCTCAACCAATCTTCTCCAAAGTCTAAAGAATATTGTGACCATGTGATGTTAAATTAAATTTTCCTTATTTATAGATTTATAATTATAGGTTTACCAGTCTGCCAACATTTTCCCTAGGAGGCTGTCAGATGGAATTGAAGAAGAAGCACCTCCAATGTTGAGTCAAATTAAGCATTTTCTGGCAAAACCAAAGGCAAACCAAATCCTCACCAGCCGGATGTAAATCCACAAACAAACAAAACAAACAGAAAACCCAAATAGCCCAAGGCTCAACTTGGCTTCCAAGTCCTGCTAAGAGAATGCATGGCCTTAGTCCAAGCAGGCCTTACAAATGGAATCTAAAACGTCCCCAAAAGGAAGCATAAGGTTCCCCAAACAGATCAGAATATAGGCTGGGGGAGACTTACGGAAGTGCTGGCAGAGATGTCATGATGTCCAAAACACTACCTTTATCCTTCCTCAAAATATCTTTTCAGAGCAGGAAGTTCAGATCGTTATGGGCAGGAGGAGAGGAGGATGTCCTCAAGGCAAAGGTTTTCTCCAAAGACATACAGATGGATAATAAACATATGAGAAGACACTCAACACCACTCATTATTAGAGAAATGCACATCAAAACCAGAATAATGTATCATCTAACACTGGTCAGAATGGCCATCATAAAAAGGTTAACAAAACAGTAAATGCTGGAGAGGGTGTAGAGAAAAGGGAAACCTCTTGCACTGTTGGTCGGAATGCAAATTGATACAACCACTATGGAGAACAGTATGGAGATTCCTTAATAAACTAGGAATAAAGCTATCATATGACTAAGCAATCCCACTACTGGGCATATACCCTGAAGAAATCATAATTGAAAAAGACCCATGTACCCCAATGTTCACTGCAGAACTATTCACAATAGCTAGGACACGAAAGCAACCTAGATGTCCATTGACAGATGAGTAGATAAAGTTGTTGTACATATACACAATAGAATGTTACTCAGCCATAAAAAGGAATGCATTTAAGTCAGTTCTAATGAGATGGATGAACCTAGAGCCTATTATACAGAGTGAAGTAAGTCAGAAAGAGAAAGAAAAATATTATATATTAAGGTATATATATGGGATCTAAAAAGATAGTACTGATGATCTTACTTGTAGGGCAACAAAGGAAACGTAAAGAACGAATTTTGGATACAGTGGTGTAGGAGAGGGTGGGATGCTTTGAGAGAGTAGCACTGAAATATACACATTACCATATGTAAAAATATAGCCAGTGGGAATTTTCTATATGACACAGGGAACCCAAAGCCAGTGCTTTGTGACAACCTAGAGGGGTGGGATTGTAGGGAGGGGACCTATGGCCGATTCATTTGATGTATGGCAGAAACCATTACAATATTGTAAAGTAATTATCCTCTAATTAAAAATTTTAAAAGAAACAGATTTAGCATGGAAAGTGAAAAGAAATATAAAAAGAGGTATAAATAATAATTGTATAAACATTTGAGAGAGTAACCCATTCTTAAAAATCAACAAAAATGGATTCCTGAAAAAGGAATAGTCAGTCTTTATAATTAAAAACATAAATGATGAAATAAAAACTTAATAGGTTCGTTGAGTAGTATACAAAATAGAAGAGAACATAAAATGGATGAACTCAAGATTTTTGTGTTAGGTAAATAAATCCATCAAATTCAGTTATATTCTCTGTATGAGACACATATGCAAAAGAAAAATAAAATGATAAAAAGTAAAATACATGATTGATATTTTGTGAAAATGTTAACAAAAAGAATCATGACACAGGTGACAAAATAGAATCCAAAGTGAAAAATATCACACTGAAAAACGTAATAATTTCTATAGGTAAAAATTACAATGTATTGTAAGTATTTATGCTTACTTATAAGAATATATATGAGGAATATAAGTGATAGAAGAAGATAGACTCGTGTATAATGTATAAAGAAAAATAAATTAGAAATAGAAGCAATGAAAAAGACCATCCTGTCTCAGAAACCAATAAATTGCATATTTTATAAATGTAAAGTTACAGACAACATGGAGAAATCATGCATTAACTTGATTTAATTTCATTTTACTCAATAATGAGAAAATATAATTGGTTTTAAAATCATATGGAATAGTTTTTTTAATTACAATTATTTCTTTTTAGTTAAAAGATAATTGCTTTCAATATTGTGTTGGTTTCTGCCATACATCAACATGAATCAGCAATAGGTATACATATGTCCTGTCCCTCTTGAACCTCCCTCCCACCTGCCACCCCATCCCACCCCTCGAGGTTGTCACAGAGCCCGAGTTTGAGTTCCCTGAGTCATACAGCAAATTCCCACTGTCTATCTATTTTACATATGGTAGCGTAAGTTTTACCATGCTACTCTCTCCATTTGTCACAACCTCGCATTCCCCCGGTCACCATGTCCATGAATCTGTTCTCTACGTCTGCGTCTCCATGGCCACCCTGCAAGTAGATTCATTAATACCATCTTTCTAGATTCCATATATATGAGTTAATATATATTTGTTTTTCTCTTTCTGACCTTCTTCACTGTGTAATAGGCTCTAGGTTCATCACCTCATTAACACTGACTCAAATGTGTTCCTTTTTATGGCTGAGTAATATCAATGGAATAGTTTTAAAATTATCCACCCTAAGGCTAGAAAGACTATTAAAAGATTTTAATAGTACAAAATGTAATGAAATTATAAATATAGTGGCAACAAAAGATAGCCAATAAATAAGTCAATAAATAAAATTCAATTAATTAGAGATTAACAACCAAAGCACACTGACCTCTTCTAAACTTTTGAGTTTGAGGGGAGGTTAAAACGGAAATCACAGACTATAAAGAAGTAAATAACAATTTAAAATAATGATGCCATCAAACTGATTTTCAGGAAAATCAATATCCTTGTCTAATGTTGCTGTTCAGTTGTTCAGTCATGTTTGACTCTTTGAGACCCCCATGAACTGCAGCACACCAGGCTTCCCAGTCCTTCACCATCTGCCAGAGTTTTTCAAACTCATGTCCATTGAGTTGGTGATGCCATCTATCAATCTCATCCTCTGTTGTCTCCTTCTCCTCCTGCCTTCAGTCTTTCCCAGCATAAGGGTCTTTTCCAATGAGTCAGCTCTTTGCATCAGGTGGCCAAAGTATTGGAGCTTCAGCTTCAGCACCAGTACTTCCAATGAATAGTCAGGGTTGATTTCCTTTAGGATTGACTGGTTTGATCCCCTTTCTGTCCAAGGGACTCTAAAGAGTCTTCTCCAACACCACAGTTCAAAAGCATCAATTCTACAGCGCTCTGTCTTCTTTATGGTCCAATTCTCATATCCATTCATGACTACTGGAAAAACAATAGCTTTGACTAATCAGACCTTTGTCTGCAAAGTGATGTCTCTGTCTAGGTTTTTCATAGCATTTCTTCCAAGGAGGAAGCATCTTTTAATTTCATAACTGCAGTCACCATCTGCAGAGATTTTGGGGCCCAAGATAAAATCTGTCACTGTTTCCTTTTTTTTACTCATCTATTTTCCATGAAGTGGTGAAATTAAAAGACACTTACTCCTTGGAAGGAAAGTTATGACCAACCTAGATAGCATATTAAAAAACAGAGATATTACTTTGCCAACAAAGGTCCGTCTAGTCAAGACTATGGTTTTCCCAGTGGTCATGTACAGATGAGAGAGTTGGACTGTGAAGAAAGCTGAGAGCCAAAGAATTGATGCTTTTGAACTGAGATGTCTGTGGGTTTGATGTGACTTTGGGCAGCCTATATATTGAAGTTCAGGGCTATGTTCCTGTGTTGCTGGAGACTTTGCATGGTATGTCTTGCTCTGGCGCTTGTTGGCTCTTGGGTGGTGCTTGGTTTCAGTGTAGGTATGGAGGCTTTTGGATGACCTCTTATCGATTAGTGTTCCCCAGAGTCAGGAGTTCTCTGGTGTTCTCAGGTTTTGAACTTAAGCCTCTTGCCTCTGGATTTCAGTCTTATTCTTCCAGTAGCCTCAAGACTTCTATACAGCACCGATGATAAAACATCTAGGTTAATGATGAAAAGTTTCTCCACAGTGAGGGATACCTGGAGAGGTTCACAGAGTTATGTGGAGAAGAGGAGGGAGATAGAAGTGACCAGGAGGAGAAAAGGGAGAATCAAAAGGGGAGAGAGCAGTCTAACCAGTAATCAATTCCCTATGTGCTCTCCACAGTCCCACAGGACCGCTCAGAGATGTTCACGGAGTTACACAGAGAAGAGAAGAAGGAGGAAGGAGACAGAGGTGACCAGCAGGAGAAAAGGGGGGAATCAAAAGAAGAGAGACAGATCCAGCCAGTGATCAGTTCCCTAAGTGTTCTCCACAGCCCAGAACACACAAAGAGATTCACAGAATTGGGTATAGAAGAGAAGGGTAAAGGAGGAGATAGAGGCGACCTGGTGGGAAAAAAGGAGAGTCAAAAGGGGGAGAGAGCAATCAATCAGTAATCACACTCCCAAGTAAAAATGGGTACAGAAGATTGGGTTCTTAAAGGTACAAATTGATAACAGATACCAAAGAGCAAAGATTAAAAATCTAGAGTAGAGGTTAGACTCTCAAAAATACAATATTAAAAAAACAAAACAAAGTCACAAACTTTATAAAATATATATATGACGTTTGCTTTAAAAATAGCATCTTTTTTGCAAGGTAATAGTAGATTATCAAAATGAAAATTAAAGGAGTAATAGAGGATTTAAAAATTTTAAAAATTTAATTAAAAAATGATAATAGTAAAAATATATCTAGGAATTTCTCTGGAGCTGTTGTGGACAGTGTGGGGTCAGTTCAGTTTCAGATAGTTCCTTGATCTGGCTTATATTTCTCAAGATCCATAGACCCCTTCCAATGTAGTTGGTGCTAACTGCAGGGTTATAATCTGTTGCACCTGTCACTTCCAAAGCCATTCCCTCTGTTTATTTTAGCTTCTTCTGTTTGCTGGTCTCTTCAGTGTTTAATTTCCGCCCTGACACAAGGGGGCAAAGGTGATCACTTATTTAGGCTCACTTGTTCAGTCGTGCTGTGGGGAGGGAGGAACACTGCAAACAAACATCACTGGCGTGTGTGGGGAGTGCTCATAGTGTTTCAGCCGCACTGGGTTTGCCCCTGCTCAGGGTGAGTGTGGTTTCCTGGTCTACACTGCTCAGGGTCCAGGTTGCTCTGCCAGCAACTGTCTGAGGTGGGCCCTGGGTTGCGTGCACTTTCCAGGTCTAAGCCGCTCAGGTTCAGGTTCTCGAGTACTCCACCAAGGTGCGAACTCAGTTGGGCCTGCATTTTGTGCCCTTCCCAGGTCCGAGCAGCTCAGGTGACCAAGTGCTTGGCGATCGCAGTTACCCCCAGGTGGGCGGTGCATCTTACCACCTCCCCCATCCCAGCCGCTTGGTTTTCTAGGTGTACAAGGGGCGCACCTTCTCAGGTATGCCGTGTGTCTTCTTCCATGACCCTCCCAGCGGGTGTCAGTCGTCCAGAATCCCAAGAACTCGTGGTTAGCAATGGAGCCTGTTTTCAGTTTGGTAGAGGATGCCTCTCTGGAGCTGCAATTGTCCCTTTCCGGCTCTGGCTGCCCCCCCGGCTGCTTGTCTCTGGTGGCGGATGGGCCAGTCCGCAGCTTGCTAGCTCTCCTCTGGTATTTGCTCAGTGCTTTGTTCTATGAGTGGGCCTGGGAGGATAGTTCTCTCTCTCTCTCTCTCTCTTTTTTTTTTTCTCTCTCTCTGGCTATCCCACAGTTTGGGTTGCTATCTCAGATTTGTTCTCTCAAATTGCCCTCAGGGCATTCAGCCCAGGACCCTAAGCAATGCAGCCCATGCCTCCCTGTTCAGCCCCCACTTGCTGGTGGTGGCTGTGAGTGCTGGGAGTTGACCTTAGGCATGTAATCTGTGGGTTTTAATTATTTATTTATTTATTTTTTCCTGCCCTCTGAGATTCCAAGATTCCCCACAGACCCACCGGTGAGTGTTTCCTGGTGTTTGGAAATCTCTTTTAAGACTCCCCTCCTGGGACGGATCTCCATCCCTACCTCTTTTGTCTCTCTTTTTATCTTTTATATTTTGTCCTACCTCCTTTCGAAGACAATGAGCTGCCTTTCTGTGTGCCTGATGTCCTCTGCCAGCATTCAGAAGTTGTTTTGTGGAATTTGCTTGGTGTTTATGTTCAAATGTTCTTTCAATGAATTTGTGGGGGAGAAAGTGGTCTACCTGTCCTATTCCTCTGCCATCTTAGGACTGCCTCCCACCAGAAAGAGATATTAAGGAAACAATCCCATTCACCATTGCAACAAAAAGAATAAAATATTTAGGAATAAATTTACCTAAAGAAATAAAATATCTGTATAAAGAAAAGTATAAAACACTGATGAGGGAGGAGCCAAGATGGCAGAGGAGTAGGACGGGGAGAACACTTTCTCCCCCACAAATTCATCAAAAGAGCATTTAAACATCAAGTAAATTCCACAAAGCAACTTATGAATTCCGGCAGAGGACATCGGGCACCCAGAAAAGCAACCCAACTCTTCGAAAGGAGAGAGAAGAAATACAGCTCCACCCACCAGAACACCGACACAAGCTTCCCTAACCAGGAAACCTTGACAAGCCACCTGTACAAACCCTCACACAGCGAGGAAACGCCACAATAAAGAGAACTCCACAAACTGCCAGAATACAGAAAGGACACCCCAAACTCAGCAATTTAAACAAGATGAAGAGACAGAGGAATACTCAGCAGATAAAGGAACAGGATAAATGCCCACCAAACCAAACAAAAGAGGAAGAGATAGGGAATCTACCTGATAAAGAATTCCAAATAATGATAGTGAAATTGATCCAAAATCTTGAAATCAAAATGGAATCACAGATAAATAGCCTGGAGACAAGGATTGAGAAGATGCAAGAAAGGTTTAACAAGGACCTAGAAGAAATAAAAAGAGTCAATATATAATGAATAATGCAATAAATGAAATTAAAAACACTCTGAAGGCAACAAATAGTAGAATAACAGAGGCAGAAGATAGGATTAGTGAATTAGAAGATAGAATGGTAGAAATACATGAATCAGAGACGATAAAAGAAAAACGAATTAAAAGAAATGACGACAATCTCAGAGACCTCCAGGAAAATATTAAATGCTACAACATTCGAATCATAGGGGTTCCAGAAGAAGAAGACAAAAAGAAAGACCATGAGAAAATACTTGAGGAGATAATAGTTGAAAACTTCCCTAAAATGGGAAAGGAAATAATCACCCAAGTCCAAGAAACCCAGAGAGACCCAAACAGGATAAACCCAAGGTGAAACACCCCAAGACACATATTAATCAAATTAACAAAGATCAAACACAAAGAACAAATATTAAAAGCAGCAAGGGAAAAACAACAAATAACACACAAGGGAATTCCCATAAGGATAACAGCTGATCTTTCAATAGAAACTCTTCAAGCCAGGAGGGAATGGCAAGACATACTTAAAATGATGAAAGAAAATAACCTACAGCCCGGATTATTGTACCCAGCAAGGATCTCATTCAAGTATGAAGGAGAAATCAAAAGCTTTTCAGACAAGCAAAAGCTGAGAGAATTCTGCACCACCAAACCAGCTCTCCAACAAATACTAAAGGACATTCTCTAGACAGGAAACACAAAAACGGTGTATAAACTCAAACCCAAAACAATAAAGTAAATGGCAATGGGATCATACTTATCAGTAATTACCTTAAATGTAAATGGGTTGAATGCCCCAACCAAAAGACAAAGACTGGCTGAATGGATACAAAAACAAGACCCCTACATATGTTGTCTACAGGAGACCCACCTCAAAACAGGGGACACATACAGACTGAAAGTGAAGGGCTGGAAAAAGATCTTCCATGCAAATAGGGACCAAAAGAAAGCAGGAGTAGCAATACTCATATCAGATAAAATAGACTTTAAAACAAAGGCTGTGAAAAGAGACAAAGAAGGTCACTACATAATGATCAAAGGATCAATCCAAGAAGAAGATATAACAATTATAAATATATATGCACCCAACACGGGAGCACTGCAGTATGTGAGACAAATGCTAAAAAGTATGAAAGGAGAAATTAACAATAACACAATAATAGTGGGAGACTTTAATACCCCACTCACACCTATGGATAGATCAACTAAACAGAAAATTAACAAGGAAACACAAACTTTAAACGATGCAATAGACCAGTTAGACCTAATTGATATCTATAGAACATTTTATCCCAAAACAATGACTTTCACCTTTTTCTCAAGCGCACATGGAACCTTCTCCAGGATAGATCACATGCTGGGCCATAAAGCTAGCCTTGGTAAATTCAAAAAAATAGAAATCATTCCAAGCATCTTTTCTGACCACAATGCAGTAAGATTAGATCTCAATTACAAGAGAAAAACGATTAAAAATTCCAACATATGGAGGCTGAACAACACGCTGCTGAATAACCAACAAATCACAGAAGAAATCAAAAAAGAAATCAAAATTTGCATAGAAACGAATGAAAATGAAAACACAACAACCCAAAACCTGTGGGACACGGTAAAAGCAGTCCTAAGGGGAAAGTTCATAGCAATACAGGCACACCTCAAGAAACAAGAAAAAAGTCAAATAAATAACCTAACTCTACACCTAAAGCAACTAGAAAAGGAAGAAATGAAGAAGCCCAGGGTTAGTAGCAGGAAAGAAATCTTAAAAATTAGAGCAAAAATAAATGCAAAAGAAACAAAAGAGACCATAGCAAAAATCAACAAAACCAAAAGCTGGTTCTTTGAAAGGATAAAGAAAATCGACAAACCATTAGCCAGACTCATCAAGAAACAAAGGGAGAAAAATCAAATCAACAAAATTAGAAACGAAAATGGAGAGATCACAACAGACAACACAGAAATACAAAGGATCATAAGAGACTACTATCAACAATTATATGCCAATAAAATGGACAACCTGGAAGAAATGGACAAATTCTTAGAAAAGTACAACTTTCCAAAACTCAACCAGGAAGAAATAGAAAATCTTAACAGACCCATCACAAGCACGGAAATTGAAACTGTAATAAAAAATCTTCCAGCAAACAAAAGCCCAGGTCCAGACGGCTTCACAGCTGAATTCCACCAAAAAATTAGAGAAGAGCTAACACCTATCCTGCTCAAACTCTTCCAAAAAATTGCAGAGGAAGGTAAACTTCCAAACTCATTCTATGAGGCCACCATCACCCTAATACCAAAACCTGACAAAGATGCCACAAAAAAAGAAAACTACAGGCCAATATCACTGATGAACATAGATGCAAAAATCCTTAACAAAATTCTAGCAATCAGAATCCAACAACACATTAAAAAGATCATACACCATGACCAAGTGGGCTTTATCCCAGGGATGCAAGGACTCTTCAATATCCTCAAATCAATCAATGTAATACACCACATTAACAAATTGAAAAATAAAAACCATATGATTATCTCAATAGATGCAGAGAAAGCCTTTGACAAAATTCAACATCCATTTATGATAAAAACTCTCCAGAAAGCAGGAATAGAAGGAACATACCTCAACATAATAAAAGCTATATATGACAAACCCACAGCAAACATTATCCTCAATGGTGAAAAATTGAAAGCATTTCCTCTAAAGTCAGGAACAAGACAAGGGTGCCCACTTTCACCATTACTATTCAACATAGTTTTGGAAGTTTTGGCCACAGCAATCAGAGCAGAAAAAGAAATAAAAGGAATCCAAATTGGAAAAGAAGAAGTAAAACTCTCACTGTTTGCAGATGACATGATCCTCTACATAGAAAACCCAAAAGACTCCACCAGAAAATTACTAGAACTAATCAATGACTATAGTAAAGTTGCAGGATATAAAATCAACACACAGAAATCCCTTGCATTCCTATACACTAATAAGGAGAAAACAGAAAGAGAAATTAAGGAAACAATTCCATTCACCATTGCAACGGAAAGAATAAAATACTTAGGAATATATCTACCTAAAGAAACTAAAGACCTATATATAGAAAACTATAAAACACTGGTGAAAGAAATCAAAGAGGACACTAATAGATGGAGAAATATACCATGTTCATGGATTGGAAGAATCAATATAGTGAAAGTGAGTATACTACCCAAAGCAATTTATAGATTCAATGCAATCCCTATCAAGCTACCAACAGTATTCTTCACAGAGCTAGAACAAATAATTTCACAATTTGTATGGAAATACAAAAAACCTCGAATAGCCAAAGCAATCTTGAGAAAGAAGAATGGAACTGGAGGAATCAACCTACCTGACTTCAGGCTCTACTACAAAGCCACAGTTATCAAGACAGTATGGTACTGGTACAAAGACAGAAATATAGATCAATGGAACAAAATAGAAAGCCCAGAGATAAATCCATGCACATATGGACACCTTATCTTTGACAAAGGAGGCAAGATTATACAATGGATTAAAGACAATCTCTTTAACAAGTGGTGCTGGGAAATCTGGTCAACCACTTGTTAAAGAATGAAACTAGACCACTTTCTAACACCATACACAAAAATAAACTCAAAATGGATTAAAGATCTAAATGTAAGACCAGAAACTATAAAACTCCTAGAGGAGACCATAGGCAAAACACTCTCTGACATACATCACAGCAGGATCCTCTATGACCCACCCCCCAGAATATTGGAAATAAAAGCAAAAATAAACAAATGGGACCTAATTAACCTTAAAAGCTTCTGCACATCAAAGGAAACTATTAGCAAGGTGAAAAGACAGCCTTCAGAATGGGAGAAAATAATAGCAAATGAAACAACTGACAAACAACTAATCTCAAAAATATACAAGCAACTCCTACAGCTCAACTCCAGAAAAATAAATGACCCAATCAAAAAATGGGCCAAAGAACTAAATAGACATTTCTCCAAAGAAGACATACAGATGGCTAACAAACACATGAAAAGATGCTCAACATCACTCATTATCAGAGAAATGCAAATCAAAACCACTATGAGGTACCATTTCACACCAGTCAGAATGGCTGCAATCCAAAAGTCTACAAATAATAAATGCTGGAGAGGGTGTGGAGGAAAGGGAACCCTCTTACACTGTTGGTGGGAATGCAAACTAGTACAGCCACTATGGAGAACAGTGTGGAGATTCCTTAAAAAACTGGAAATAGAACTGCCTTATGACCCAGCAATCCCACTGCTAGGCATACACACTGAGGAAACCAGAAGGAAAAGAGACACGTGTACCCCAATGTTCATCGCAGCACTGTTTATAATAGCCAGGACATGGAAGCAACCTAGATGTCCATCAGCAGATGAATGGATAAGAAAGCTATGGTACACATACACAATGGAGTATTACTCAGCCATTAAAAAGAATACATTTGAATCAGTTCTAATGAGGTGGATGAAACTGGAGCCTATTATACAGAGTGAAGTAAGCCAGAAGGAAAAACATCAATACAGTATACTAACGCATATATATGGAATTTAGAAAGATGGTAACAATAACCCAGTATACGAGACAGCAAAAGAGAGACTGATGTATAGAACAGTCTTATGGACTCTGTGGGAGAGGGAGAGGGTGGGAAGATTTGGGAGAATGACATTGAAACATGTAAAATATCATGTAAGAAACGAGTTGCCAGTCCAGGTTCGATGCACGATACTGGATGCTTGGGGCTAGTGCACTGGGACGACCCAGAGGGATGGTATGGGGAGGGAGGAGGGAGGAGGGTTCAGGATGGGGAACACATGTATACCTGTGGCGGATTCATTTTTATATTTGGCAAAACTAATACAATCATGTAAAGTTTAAAAATAAAAAAAAATACAAAAAAAAATAAAAACAAAAACAAAAAACAAAACAAAACAAAAAAACACTGATGACAGAAATCAAAGATGACACAAAAAGATGGAGAAATATACCATGTTTTCAGATTGCAAGAATCAATATTGTGAAAATGAGGATACAACCCAAAGTAATTTATAGATTCAATGCAATCCCAATCAAACTACCAACGGTATTTTTCACAGAACTAGGACAAATAATTTCACAATATGTATGCAAACGTAAAAGACCCTGAATAGCCAAAGCAATCTTGAGAAAGAAGAATGCCACTGGAGGAATCAACCTGCCTGACTTCAGACTGTACTACAAAGCTACAGACATCAAGACAGTATGATATTGGCCCAAAGACAGAAATATAGGTCAATGGAGCAAAGTAGAAAGTTCAGAGATTAATCCAGCACTTATGGACATATTATCTTCAACAAAGGAGACAAAAATATACAATGGAGAAAAGACAGTCTCTTCAACAAGTGGTGCTGGGAAAACAGGTCAACTACATGTAAAAGAATAAAACTAAATCACTTTTTAATACCATACCCAAAAATAAACTCAAAATGGATGAAGGATCTAAATGTAAGACCAAAAACTATACAGTTCTTGGAGGAAAACTTAGGCAGAACACTCTCTGACATAAAGCACAGCAAGATCCTCTATGACCCACCTCCCAGAGTAATGAAAATAAAAACAAAGGTAAACAAATAGGATGTGATTAAACTCAAAAGCTTTTGCACAATGAAGGAAACTATAAGCAAGGTGAAAAGACAGTCCTCAGAATGGGAGGAAATGATATCAAACAAAACAACTGACAAAGAGTTAATCTCCAAAATATACAAGCAGCTCATGGAGTTCAATACCAAAAAAATATGAACAACCCAATAAAAATGGAGCCAGAAGACCAAACAGAAATTTCTCCAAAGACATACAGATGGCTAATAAACACATGAAAAGATGCTCAACGTCACTCATTATAGGAAAAATGAAAATCAAAACCACAATGAGGTATCATCTCATGCCAGTCAGGATGACCATCATCAAAAAGTCTATAATCAGTTAAGTGCTGGAGAGAGTGTGGAGAAAAGGGAACCCTCTTACACTGTTGGTGGGAATGCACACTTGTACAGCCACTGTGGAGAACAGTGTGAAGATACCTTAAACAACTGGAAGTAGAGTTGTCGTATGACCCAGCAGTCCCTATGCTGGGCATACACCCCAAGGAGACCAGAATTGAAAGAGAAACGTGTATCCCAATGTCCATTGCAGCACTGTTTACAATAGCTAGGACAAATGTAGCTCAGCTGATAAAGAATCCACCTGCAGTGCAGGAGACACTGGTTCTTTTCTTTGGTTGGGAAATCCCCTGGAGAAGGGATGGGCTACCATCTCCAGTATTCTTGGGTTTCCCTGGTGGCTCAGCTGATAAAGAATCTGCCTGCAATGCAAGAGACCTGTTCGATCCCTGGGTTGGGAAGATGCCCTGGAGAAGGAAAAGGCTACCCACTCCAGTATTCTGGCCTGGAGAATTCCATGGATTGTATAGTCCATGGGATCACAAAGAGTCAGACACTACTGAGTGACTTTCACTTTCAGGACATGGAAGCAACCTAGATGTCCATTGGCAGATGAATGGATAAGGGAATTGTGGTACATACACACAATGAAATATTACTCAGCTATAAAAAGAAATTCATCTGAGTCAGTTCTAATGAGGTGGATGAACCTGTAACCTATTATACTGGGTGAAGTAAATCAGAAACAGAAAGACAAATACTGTATGCATATGTGTGTGTGTATATAATCTAATTTAGAATGATGGTACCAACAATCCTACATGCAGGGCATCAAAGGAGACATAGATGTAAAAAACAAGCTTTTGGGCTCAGTAGGAGAAGGCGAGGGAGGGATGTTTTGAAAGAATAGCATTGAAACATGTATATTACCATATGTAAAATAGATGACCAGTGTAAGTTCAATGCATGAAACAGGGCACGCAAAGGGACAACCCAGAGGGATAGGGTGGAGAGGGCGTTGGGAAGGAAGTTCAGAATTAGGGAACACATGTATCCCTGTGGCTGATTCAAGATGATGCATGGCAAAAACCTTCACAATATTGTAAAATAGTTATTCTCCAATTAAAATAAATTAGTTTAAAAATCATTTTAAAAAGAATATACTGGCTCTTCTGGGTCTTACCTTTGCATATAAACTTTAAAATTGGTTTGCTTATATTCATAGAATAACTTGGTGGGATTTTGATATGGTTGTGTTGAATCTATCAACACAAGTTGGGAACAAATGACATTTTAACATATTGAGTCTTTAAAATCCCGTACGTGAATATCTTTCCATTTAATCTTTGATTGCTTTTATCAGATTTTTTAGTTTCTGTCATAGAAAAATGATAGATGCTTTATTCATTTTAAATCTATTTTGTTGTTTTAGTGCTAATATAATTATTGTCTTATTTTGAAATTCTGATTCTTCATTGCTAGTATGTAGGAAAGCAGTTGACATTATTATGTCAACCTTGTATCTTAGAATATTTCTGTAATTGCTTATTAATTCCAAGTTGTTTTTTGGTTGATTTCTTTTAGGGTTTTCTATGTAGATCATTTTGCATGCATGCATGCTAAGTCGCTTCAGTTGTTTCCAACTCATTGCAACCCTATGAACTGTAGCCTGAGGCTTCTCTGTCTTTGGGATTCTCCAGGCAAGAATACTGGGGTGAGTTGCCATGCCCTCCTCCAGGGTGTCTTCCTGACCCATGGGAATCGAACCTGTGTCTCCTGTGGCTCATGCATTGCAGGTGGTTTCTTAACTGCTGAGCCACCAGGGAAGCCCCACATAGACCACAGCTAATATGAAAAAAATGACAGTTTTATTTCTTCCTTCCCAATCTATATACTACTTCTTATCTTATTGAATTAGCTAGAACTCTTTGGTATAATGTTAACTCTCTAGTATGATATAGTGATTTGAGAGGATACCCTTGACTTGTTCTCATCCTAGGAAAGCCTCTACCAATAGTTTCTAACCAATAAGTATTGTAGTAATTAATTTCATGTGTCAACTTGACTGGATCATGGGATGTTCAGATATCTGGTTAAACATTATTTCTGTGTCCTTCAAGGAGGATGTTTCTGGAAGAGGTTAACATTTTAATCAGTAGACTGAGTGTAGTGGATTGCCCTCCCCACTGTGGGAGAGGATCATGCCATCTGTTCAGTTCAGTTCAGTTCAGTTCAGTCGCTCAGTCGTGTCCAACTCTTTGCGACCCCATGAATCACAGCACGCCAGGCCTCCCTGTCCATCACCAACTCCCGGAGTTCACCCAGACTCACCTCCATCAAGTCAGTGATGCCATCCAGCCATCTCATCCTCTGTTGTCCCCTTCTCCTCCTGCCCCCAATCCCTCCCAGCATCAGAGTCTTTTCCAATGAGTCAACTCTTCACATGAGGTGGCCAAAGTACTGGAGTTTCAGCTTTAGCATCATTCCTTCCAAAGAAACCCCAGGGCTGATCTCCTTCAGAATGGACTGGTTGGATCTCCTTGCAGTCCAAGGGACTCTCAAGAGTCTTCTCCAACACCACAGTTCAAAAGCATCAATTCTTCTGCACTCAGATTTCTTTCTAGTCCAACTCTCACATCCATACATGATCACTGGAAAAACCATAGCCTTGACTAGACAGACCTTTGTTGGCAAAGTCATATCTCTGCTTTTACCATGCTGTCTAAGTTGGTCGTAACTTTCCTTCCAAGGAGTAAGTGTCTTTTAATTTCATGGCTGCACTCACCATCTGCAGTGATTTTGGAGCCCCCAAAAATAGTCAGCCACTGTTTCCACTGTTTCCCCATCTATTTCCCATGAAGTGATGGGACCAGATGCCATGATCTTAGTTTTCTGTATGTTGAGCTTTAAGCCAACTTTTTCACTCTCCTCTTTCACTTTCATCAAGAGGCTCTTTAGTTTTCCTCACTTTCTGCCATAAGAGTAGTGTCATCTGCATATCTGAGGTTATTGATATTTCTCCTGGCAATCTTGATTCCAGCTTGTGCTTCCTCCAGCCTGGCGTTTCTCATGATGTACTCTGCATATAAGTTAAATAAGCAGGGTGACAATTATACAGCCTTGGCAAACTCCTTTCTCTATTTAGAACCAGTCTGTTGTTCCATGTCCAGGTCCTCTACCGATTTTTAAACTGGATTCTTTGATTTTTGATGTTGAGTTTTATGAAATCTTTTTATGTTTTCCATATTGACCACTATCAGATATACTGTTTGCAAATATTATCTACCATTCAGTAGGTGGCCTTTCTGGGTTTTTAAAAAATAGTTTCCCACAATGTGCAAAGTCTTTTTAATTTGATGTAGTCCCACT
The DNA here is from genome assembly GCF_032452875.1 of Bos javanicus. Lineage (NCBI taxonomy): Eukaryota > Metazoa > Chordata > Mammalia > Artiodactyla > Bovidae > Bos > Bos javanicus. Next base: position 77,520,071 of record NC_083897.1, on the reverse strand, counting down.
TGTTTAATTTTGCTTTTGTTTTATTTGCATGATAAGACATATACAAAAAAAATATTACCAAAACCATTGTAAAAGTACATACTGCTTATGATTTTTTCTAGAACTTTTATGGTTTCCTGTCTAACACTTTAACCTTTAATACATTTTGAGTTTATATTTGTATATGGTGTAAGAAAGCACTACATTTTGATTCTTTTGCATGTAGCTGTCCAAGTTTCTATATACCTTTTGCTGAAGAGCCTGTCTTTTCCCCGTTATATTTTTTTTGCATCTTTTATCATAGATTAATTGCCCATATAAGAGGGCATTAATTTCTGCTCACTTTATTTAGTTCCATTGATCTATGTCTCTCTTTTTGTGCCAGTACCATACTGTTTTAATTATTGTAACTCTGTAATATAGTTTGAAATCAGGGACTGTGACACTTCCTGGTTTCTTTATATTTCATAAGCTTGTTTTGGTTATTTATGGTCTTTTATATTTCTGCAAAAACTTTAAAACTATTTATTCTAGTTCTATGAAAAATGATATTGATATTTTATAGGCATTGCATTGAGTCTGTTGATTGCCTTGGGTCATTTGGCTATGTTAACAATATTAAATTTTCCAATTCATAAACAGAGTAAATCTTTCCATATGTTTGTGTTGTTTTCAATTACTTTCATCAGTGTCTTATAGTTTTCAGAAGTGCTAAATCACTTCAGTCATGTCTGACTCTGTGCAACCCCATAGATGGCAGCCCACCAGACTCTGCCTTCCCTGGGATTATCCAGGCAAGAACACTGGAGTGGGTTGCCATTTCTTTCTCTAACACATGAAAGTGAAAAGTGAAAGTGAAGTCCCTAGGTATTTTTTAATGCACGTGGTAAATGGGATTGTTTTCTTAATTTCTCTTTCTGATAACTTGTGGTTAGTGTAAAGAAATTCAACAAAATTCTGTATATTAATTTCATATCCTGCAATTTTATTGAAATCTTTGCTAAGTTCTAACAGTTTTTTGTTGGCATATTTAGGATTTTCTGTGTATAGTATCATGTCATCTTCAAGAAGTGATAGTTTTACTTCTTCCTTTCCTACTTAGGATCCTTTTATTTCTCTTTTGTCAGATTGCTGTGGCTAGGATTTCCAATGCTATGTTGAATAAGAATGTTGAGAGTGGGCATTTTTGTCTTATTCCTGATGATAGAGGAAAAACTTTCAGCTTTTCACCATTGAAAATGAAGTTAATTGTGGGTTTGTCATATATGCCCTTTATTGTGTTTAGCTAAGTTCACTCTATACTCACTTTCTTCAGAGTTTTTATAATAAATGAATGTTGAATTTCATCTGAATCTTGTTTTATGAATCTTTTTAGATGACTATATGAATTTTATTCTTCAGTTTTTTAATGTGATGTATCACACTGATACATTTGCACATATTGAACCATATTTACTTCCCTGGGATGATCCCACTTGATCACGGTGTATGGTATTTTTAATGTATTCATGGATTTTGTTGCTAATATTTGGTTGAGGATTTTTACATCTATGTTCATCAGTGATATAGGCCTATAATTTTCATTTTTTTGTATAACTTTGGCTTTTGTATCAAGGTGATCCTGGCCTTGTAAAATGAGTTCAAAGCTATTGGGACTATGTATAGACCACTTTGATCTGGGGTTACCAAACTACAACCCATGGGCAAAAACTGGCCCAGCACCTGTTTTTGTAAACACTGGGCACTCAGAGATACTTTTTCATTTTTACATGCTGGAAACTAATGAAAAGAATAATATTCCATACAATTCGACAGCTATATGAAATGCAAATTTTGGTGTACACAGAGAGTGGTTGACTGTGGAACAATCAAACAGAAAACAAACTCCAGAATTCTCCACTCTCTGCTTCCATAATCTAATCTTTTGGCTTTGGAGTATAAACCAGTCATCTGACAGGCTGGGGACTGTGTGGGTTGCAAATGGTTTGATGGGATACACAGAAACATGAAGAAATGGATTTCAAGCATGTCCCTAATTCTACTACACTTGATTATATTTGTTCAGATTTCATTGCCTGTGTTTCTCTAAGAAGAGATAAAGACCAAGACAGTGATGTATTGGTTCTTTCCTTGCTGCCCTTCCATCTTAGGTTAATCAAAGCACAGTAATCCAGACAGTGTGATATTGACGTAAGGACAGACCAGTGCTGAAGGGACAGAAAAGAGAGTGCAGAAATAGAACCACACAGTATGGTCAGTTCATTCTAGAGCAAGGTGTTAGAGGAATTCAATAAGGTAAGTTAAATTTCCTTCTACAAATAGTGTCACAATTAACTGAAGAAACTAAAAAAGAAGCAATCAAACCAGTATCAGTCCATACACAAAAATAATTCAAGATGAATATAAACTAAATGTAAAAGCTGGAAGCATAATTCTTATAAAAGAGAATATATGAGAATATCTCTGTGACCTTTGCTTAGGTCAAGATGTCTTAGACAGGACCAAAAAAGTGCTAAGTATTGAAGAAAGTGCAATGAATTGAGTTGTTTAAAATATAAAATTTTGATGTATGGCTAAACCAATACAATATTGTGAAGTAAAAAAAATAATAATAAAAAATTAATGCAAAAAACACACAAAAAAAACAAACAAAAATAAATAAATAAAATATAAAATTTTGTCCCTTTAGTGACACTATTAACATACTCAAAAGACTAAAAATAACAATGTTTTACTATACCAATTCTTAACGATGATATGGAGCCATTAAAATGATCACAGACTGATGGTTGAAATCTAAAATTGTATAACCACTTTTGATAGTCTCTGAAAAATTTCTAAATAGTGGAACATATACTTATCTCCATGTGCATGCATGTGTAACCCATTGCTTCAGTTGTGTCCAATTCTTTGCAACCCTATGGGCTATAGCCTGCCAGACTCCACTTGTCCATCACTAGGTAAGAATACTGGAGTGGGTTGCTGTGCCCTCCTCCAGGGGAATCTTCCCGACCCAGGAATCAAAGTATTGAAGTCTCCTGTATCTCCTGCATTGTGGGTGGATTCTTTACCCACTGAGACACCTGGGAAGCCCACTTATCACCATACAACCCATCTATTTCACCCCAAGAGAAAAGAAAACATATGTCCATGCAAAGACACACACATGAATATTCATAGTGGCTCGATTCATATGACTTGAAATGGGAAACAGTCCAAAGGTCATCAATAGATAATGAGAAAAACAAAAGGTGGACATCCATGTAACAGAATAGAGCTCAGCAATAAAATGGAATGAAGTACTAATGCATTCAATAACATAGTTGGTATTCAAAATTATTATACTGAGTGAATGAAGCAGACACAGTAATGATTCTGTACACTTGTATTTGAAATCCTAGAGATTTCCAGCAAACTTATAGTGATTAAAAAAAAAAAAAACAGATCGGTGTCTTTCTGGGACGGAGGACTTAAGGAGGGACAGGCTGCAAACAGCACAAGTCTTTTAGATGAGGACTGTATCTAGATCTTTAAGATGAGGACTGTATCTTGATCGTGGCATTTCTTTCATGTAATATAGACTCAAGATGATAGAGCTGAAGGTTGAGAAGAAGGGCTCTCAGGGAGACCAGTTAAATTTTCAATAGAAACTATATACCTGGATGTATAATTTGGCATGTATAGGGATTTATTCCTAAAGAGTGGGAAGCATCTGTAAATATTCACATGAGGCAAGGGGAAGAGGAAGAAGAGGAGAGAATCTTGAGTGGACTCAAGGCTAGCCTGGGTTATAGTCAAGATATTACAACCCAAAAGCCTAGAGCTAGTGATAGTTGGAAGTTGCTTATTGCAGTGAACTCATGGGTCAAGAGGAAGATTCATCAGTTTCAGACAGAGCCCTGAATATGCTGTCCATGAGATTATCAGCAATAGACATGGTAGTGGAACTACAGGGTGAAAGGAAATAGGACTACTTCACCCCTAACTGGGAAAGCTGCCCATTCATGATCCAGGGAACAGGAGGAAACCAGTTTGACCTCCTCCCTCCAATACAATGAAGTCAAATAAGCCCAGTCTCATACCCCTGCTACCATTAAAGAGGGTAAGACAGAATCTGAAAGACCAAGAACTTAACACAGGATAAAATGTTTCATTATTTGGCCCTTTGAAATTACTGTGGTCCATATAAACCAAAACCAAAACCCAAATCAGACCCAACCAAACAAGGAAGAAACTGAATGATTTCACATATGCCCACTGATTCTTTGACAATCTCCTCAAAGTGTACAGTCTGATCCCCCACTCTGAGTGTGAGCTAGTCTCAGTGACTTGCTTCCAATGAAAACAAAGAAGCCGAGGTTCTAGTGTATCACTTCCAAGAGTAGGTCATAAATAGCATTGAGTCTTCTGTCTTGGTCAGTCTCTCACTTGGATGACTTGCATAGGGCAAATCCATGTACCATATTGAGAGGACACTCAAGTAACCTAAGGTGAGGCCACATGGCAAGGAACTGAGGCCTCCTGCTTATACCATATGGGTAAATCATCTTAGAGGTGCATTGACCAGCTCCAGTTGAATCTTCAGATGACTGCAGCCCTGACCAACATCCTGAATGCAATTTCATGAATACCCTAAGCTAGAACCACTGGGCAACTAGGCTGCTCCTGAGTCAATGGCCCACAGAAACTGTGGGAATATATATATGTTCTCTCTCTCTCTCTCACACACACACACACACACACATATAAAATAATAATTTGTTGATTTGAGCCACTACATTTTGAGGCACTTTATTATGAAGCAATGAATAACTAATCCAAATACCAAAATGCTTATTTGTAGTATGAACAGCTTCATTTGCTTAAGATCTTATACATGTCAATACACCAGAAACAATCAGGCTTCCTTTAAAAAGCAATAATCCAAAAAAAAAAAAATCCAGAATAAGTGTGGAGAAATGAATTCCTTGAATTTTGAGGTTCTGAAGAAGGAAGACAGTATCACCATCATTTCTGTATTTCCCACTGTGCCTAGCAAAAGATATTATGTCCCTTAGTTTCTAATAAGTGTTCCTTGGCTAGAATAGAATTATGGTAGCCTAGAATTGGCCTGATGGCTCAGATGGTAAAGAATCTGCCTGCTATGCAGGAGACCCAGGTTGGATCCCTGGGTCAGGAAGATCCTTTAGAGAAAGAAATGGCTACCCACTATAGTATTCTTGCCTGGAGAATTCTAGGACAGAAGAGCCTGGTGGGCTACAGTCCATGGGTTTGCAAAGAGACAGACACGATTGAGCAACCAACAGAGAATTGTAAGGGAGCCTTGAGTTTACGGACTTCAAACTTACTTATCATAACCCACAATAAAAATTAGTTCCAGAAATGTGAGGTGACTCTCCCAAGATCAGGAAACTGATTAGAAATATACCAGGTGTAGAATTTTGATCCCCTGGTACATAGTTCACCAGGCTTATGCTCTCAATGCATGTTTCCATATTGGAGGATTCTGGGGGTGGTTGTGAATGTTTGGGAAGGGTTAGGGGGAAAGAGTGAAGAGCATACTTTAAAGACAGGAGAATGTGGAAATCCCTGTGACCCCTCACTTCTCTTCTATATTTTTCAAAGTCTGTATAAAATTGAGGGCAGGGAAAGCTCACACAAAACCATTGAATGTTTTGTGCTGAGGAGGACTCACTCCCCACAGGTCCTTCTTTCACTGTACTTGGCTGTGTCTTCACTTCATCACAAGGGACTGGAGCAGAGATATGATACTGTATCAAAGTCAACCACATATAGGCTGGACATTAGGAGGGGTGGCAGCCTGTGAGGGAAAGTTACACATAACTCTGCCACACCACAAATCCTTTGACAGTGGCAATTTCACCCAATGAAAATCCTCTTCTCCTTGGGGAAATATAAGTACAAGTTTCACTTAGATGGGCTGGGCTTCTTGGGCTAAGGCTGTATCCCAAGAGATGGTGACCATTTTCTCTGGTTCTCTTGGTGCCTGTTGAACAACCAAGACTTGGAGACACCAAAAGAGAATGATAGTAAAGAAATAGACACTGGGAATGCAGCTGCAGGGAAGACTGCAACACTGGGAGAGAGTGGAGTTATGTTGGGGGACAGCAAGAATCTCTTCATTGCCCTCAAACCACTGTTTCTAGTTCCTAGTTTGAGCTGTGGCCTCTCAGCTCTGGATACCTAGGAGATGTGTCCCAAGGCAAGGATTTGGGGGGACAGGTTAGTTGTCATCATTTAACAGTTAGGGGAGGTCATAGTGTGTCTTTTTACTGATGGTTGACCACTTGCATCCCTTGCATCCCTAGATGTGCAGAGGGAAAGAAATGAGGCCCATCCACAAGCATCTGGGAAATAAACAGCCCTATTGATACGACAGCATATTTTGCTTATAACTGATGCCTTTGGATTCTGGAACGTAGGTCCAGAAATGGAGGGTGCATCTGTCTGTCCATCTGCAGTAGCCTGATCCCCATGTTTCTTGGTCACCCAGGGATTTAAGTAGAGTTTATATTCATATTTTAGGACTTATGCCTTCTGAGCTTCTCTAACTTCCAGGTCCCGCCCCCCCCCCCCCACTGCCAACTTAAATTTCCAGGTGCTCTTTCAGACCAAAACTATATTCTCTGTCATATTTAGCTTTGGTGGTAAGATTGTCTGTCATTTCCCTCCACAGTAGCTGTGGAGATTGGGAAGCACTCTACAATAAGAGGGGCTTCCCTGGTGGCTCAGATGATAATATGCCTGCAATGCAGGAGAACCAGATTTCACCTCATTCCACCTTTACCCTCCTCTCCAGATACCTATATTCAACTGAGCATTGCAGAGTGCCTTGGTCATGCCTTCTCTTTCCTCTTGTCACCATTTCCCTGGTCGACATGAAATGTCCTAACTCTGAACCCAGCTTGTGAGATTCCCCCAATCCTTTACATTCTTGATACAGTTACTAAAGAAATCCTTGTCAGACTTTCCAATCCTTTCCACACATTATTCAAGTTCATTACAGGCCCCACTGATTTCCCACCACCTTTTGATTTTCACTGTTTGCATATCAATTCTGACCACAGTCACCATTTTCTCCTCCTGTACTTTAAACCTTTCTCATTAAACCATGTAACCTTTCCCCACAGTCAGAGGGAGGGGCACCAGGACCCTTCAGGAAAGTGCTTGGGGGATACCTCTCTCCCATCATGTCCCCTGATGCCCAGGTGTGAGCTCACTCTCCCCACAGTTTGCTTCCTGAGAAATTCCAGGTACATAGTAAGTGCTCTTATTGCTGCCCGGCCCTCTTGCTAGACAGAGCCTTGGTATGGTGATAATGAGTCCAGAGATCCACTCACAGTTTTACCAGTAACCCAGCTTCTGACTTTGGGGACATCATCTCCTCACTCTGGATGTCCTAGTTTCCCCATCTGCTTACTGATGGGGGCCTCTTAGACACATGCAAATCAGTATCATGCTCCCCTTGGTTATCTCTGCATATCATTTCAAGCTACTGCACGAGGAAAGGACTATTTGCAATGAAAATCTCAGTAATAGACAAGGAGGTGTTTGTCTCTGTCCTTTCCTCCTTTGTTCCTTTTTGTTACTCTCTCTGTTAAGGGCACCAGTCCCCTCTCATCAGTTAGGTGAGACTCTTTCCCATCTTGGCTCACAAGTCCTGTGGAATTTCCTGTAAAGTCAGGTGCTCTCCTCTTTGCTCAAATTGGCCCTCCTAATACCCAAAACACTTACTATTTACCTGGTCTACATTAAAAGCCAGGAGAGCAGTGTTCTCATCCCAAAAGGGACTGTGGCCCCGGGCAGGTTGCTTCCCTTCTCTGGTTCATCTATTTGTAAAATGAAGGATTTGACCATTTTGGTCTCCAAGTGGAAGCTGTCTGAGGTCATAGAGAGAGCTCTGGCATGGTCACCAAGAGCCCTGAATGCCACTCACAGCTCTGCAATTAGCCTAGCATATGATTTAGTTCCAGTCCCTTCCCACTTCTGAACCTCAATTTCCCATCTAAACAGCTGTAACTGATAATTGAGGGCTCCTGAGCTTCTGCAAATAAAGAATTGGGCCCTGAACCTGCCTGTGTCTTTCCAAAATCAATACTCCAAGATGCTGAGCACATGTAACATTTTCGTAACCTCCAGATTACTCCTTGGAAATGTCTCTAGTACAAAGAGTCTTTTCCCTTGTGTTCAAAGCTTTCCTTTCCCTGGTAAGCCTTCAAGTCCCTCTGTTTTGGGCCCTGAAGGCCTGTATTTATGGGCTTTTAATGACAGGCCATCAATTAGAGTATTCTCCTCTTCAGTCTTGCCCCCCCTCCCTCCACATAAGGTCCCCTCTTATTTTAACTTAGTGACGGGAGCTTCAGGCTGCATCACCATAGCAACAAGAAGCTAGGGCTGATTAAGCCATGACTGAGTCATTAGACACCTAAGCTGATTACAGAGTCCAGAAAACTGGATGGAAGAAAGAAGCTAACAGGAAGGAAAATAAGGCAGGTCTTAGCTGGAGAGAAGTGGGCAGCTGAGTAACTAAGGGCTACAAACCGTACCCCATCTCAAGTCCCTGGGGACCATGGGCCTGGGTGTGGACAACATCTGGCCCCCTCAACACCAAGCCAGAAGGTGGGGCAACCAGGTCCCCTCCCCTGCACAGAGTAGTAATTTTTGATACCTCTCTGTTGACATACCTCAAACACAGGGATCTGGCTCTGGATTTTGTAATAAAATTCAGAGTAACAGGCAGGGTCACTTACTGAGTTCACCCTGAGTCCTAGTCTTGTGGTGCTTTCCTTATCCTCCAAAGACTGAGGAGAAAGCCTCTTCCTGTTTGAGGCTCCCTTTTCCCAAAGAAAGCCCCTGCTGCTGTAGCCTCCTTTTATGGGTCTTTAATCACAAAGGGCTATCAGTCTAATTAGGATATTCACATTACAGTTCTTCTTCCCTCCCCCATGTGTCTGGCCACTTCCCTTTCTAGTTCCATTTCTATTTTATTTAGGGAGGAAAACTCTTGACAGGATTGCCATAGCAACCAAGCCACCAGGCCTATTAGGCCATTGAGGATCTAGACACTGAGACTCAAAGCTGATTGATTATAGGTCTTGAAACTTGAAGGTGAGCAAGGCTGCTAGAATGAAAATAAAGAGACTCTTGGCTGGAGAGAAGGGGCAGATGAGATCTTCAGGGCTTCAGTCTACCCTCCACCCCTAAATTCATCTTTACCCCCTGAATTCTTTTTTTCCCCTACCCTCTGAATTCTTTAAGGAAGGAGAAGGAGGGAGGCAGGAGAGAGGGGGTACTGGCTCCAAGGATGCAAACAATGAAAACCTGGGTTTGGACATAAGAGTTTATGCTCTTAGGCTAACCCTTGACATGTCCCCCAACCCACACCCATAGCATGCCCTCGCCACTGGGTATCCTCACTTCCTAAGAAGTTACCTGGCACACAGTAGGTACTTATAGGACTTGCTGCACAGCAATCCCACTAGACAGAGCCCTACAAGATTGAGCACAGTGAGAACATCTTAGAACGTGGACTAGGGAAGACTCCTAACTCAGTGAATTTTTCTGGGCTATGACACTAGCAAAAAACCTATGCTATCTGATATAATGCTCCCTGTTCACAGTCTGGTTCCTCTTCCTTTTTGGTTATGACAGCGTTACTCTTTGTTGGGCATGGGGGAGGCAGTGAGGGTGGCATTAAGCTGTTAATCACCAAAGGCTCTAAGAGTATTAGGTCACTGTCACCTGCAAGAAATCCCTCCTCCCTCTCAATATCTCCCTCTACATTCACAAGTTCCAGCTCATTTTCACCAAGAGAGCAGAGCTTCTGGTGGCCATAGAAACCAGAAGCCAGACAGAGTAGGAGGGTGAGAAGCAGTCACTTGACACCAACCTTAGTGTAGTGTCTGTTGGAGAGGGGTTGACTTTGGGGAGAAAAAGACATTAACCATTAACTGGAGAAAAGTAAGCCACTAGGCTTCTGAGTGGCCCAACAAACTTCCAACTCACCCTTCATCCTTGTTCCAGCTTTGTTCCCTGTGGGGGGCCAAGGCCTGTGTTTGGACCAGAATATTCATCTTCTGCCCTAGCCCCTGGTGAGAGTATCAGGCACCAGGTCCACCCTTACTTCACCTTGTTGCCAAACACTCATGAGTGAATATGAGTTCCACATGTGCATTCACATGACTGAACTTCCTGTGCCTAGAAGTTTCAGAGATATGGTAGGGGTTTTTGATGCAAACTTATATACTTCCCCAGTCTACTCACTCCATCTTAGACATTTCAGTTCACAACTTATCCTCCTCCTTCAAATTTCAATCCACTACTGAAACAGCCACAGTCTGGGTTGATAACATTGAGAACCATGGAAGGAAAGATCTCACAATATTTTTCATCTACCTGCATCTGAGACTATATGCTCTGCCTTCCCTCTTGTCACTATGAATGAACTGTCCACACAGTTATCAAAACCCTGCAGTTGGGCAGTACTTTCTACCCCTTTTGGTGAGTAAATGGATGGCCTCAGCAATGCTCCCACTGCTCTCACCCACATCACCAATTTGCTCTTCAAGGGCAGATGATTCCCACAAGGACATAAACATTCTGCAAAGTTCCCCATCTTAAAAAACAAAACAAGAAAGAAAGAAACAAAAGCCCCACCTTAACTGCACAATGCCCTCCATCTACAGAATCATCATGTATTTTCCCTTTACAGCAAAGCTCCCATAAAATGTCATTATTTATTTTTAATATATCTACTTCCTCTATTCCTATTTTCTCGTGAACCATCTCAATTGATCTTTTGTTCCCACCAATCCAATGAACTAGCTCTTCTTAAGGTCCCCAAAGATGTGCACATTGCTAAATCTAGTGATCATATCTCAGTACTAGTATTACTTAACTGATCAGTAGCATTTGGCATGGTTGATCACTTCTTCCTCCCTTCAATACTTTCTGCACTTGGTTCATAGGATATTTTTGTCCCTTGGTTGTCATTCTGCCTCAGGGTCTGCTACTTTTCAGTGTCCTGGTGAGTCTTGGTGACTCCTTGACCTCTCTGCATTAAAGTGCTCTAGGTTTTGACTCTCAGATTTCTTCTCTTCCCTACCCATGCTCACTTCCTGCAGAGTCATACACAGTTCCATCACTTTGATTGCACCCACAAATAGAAGAATCACACATTAATATTTCAAGTCCAGTCTTATCCCTAAAATTCAGGCTCATATATTGAATTGACTACTTAGCATTGCCTCTTGGATGTCTAATCAAGAGTTCCAACAAAGAGGTACTTAAACAAGTGAGAAATAGAGAGCTGTATCCCCTTGCATTGTTTGCTGGCTTAAGAATTGACCCTCTCACATACTGTTGGTAGAAATGCAAATTGATATGAACTGCCCTAGAATTGCTCTAGAAAATATGTACTCCCACCTGAAAACTTGGCATATATTCTGGCCCTGAAGATATGTGTCAAGGAAATGGTTCTAAAGGTGATAATTTTTCACAAAAACAAAGTTTTCACTCCCATCCTGTTTACCACAGTGATGACCAACAAAATTATTAAGACATACCACAAGGCAGAAATGACAGGATGCCTATAAAATGTGAGTATACACCTCCATTTAAAACATTGTAGTGGCATATAAAATGAAGTGAAGTGATGCTCAAGCTGTACTAAAAGTGAACAAAGTTGTGTACAAATTTATGCTTAGTGTGAGTCAGTTTTTCCTGATATTTTGTTATGAAATCCATCAAACTTCCAGAAATGTCTACCAGGTTGTGCAGTGAAAATCCATGTTATCACCACTCAGAGACTACATTAGCAGTTTTCTACCCTTCCTTAATCACACATATATCTCTGTCCATCCATTATCTATCCAGTAATTCATGTTTTATTCCAGATGCATTTTAAAGTGAGCTATAAGCCACAGTACTTCCCAACCCTAGAAAATTCAGCACCAAATGATTAACTGGAGTTTAATATTTGTTTATGGTGGTTCCATTTTTTTTCCTCCTTCTTCTTTTTTTTTTTTTTTTAACAAACTGTGGTCCATTTTAAAAACTATTTATTTATTTTATGGCTGCATTAGGTCTTTGTTCCTACAGGCAGGCCTTCTCCAGTTGCAGCCAGCGGTGGCTACTCTCTGGTTGCGGTGCACAGGCTTATCATTGCAGTGGTTTCTCTTGCTGTTGGGCACAGGCTCTAGGTGTATGCAGGCTTCAGTAGTTGCAGTGCATGGGCTCAGCAGCTGTGGCACATGGGCTTAGCTGTTCCATGGTGTGTGGGACCTTCCCAAACCAGGGATCAAACTTGTGTCTCCTGCACTGGTAGGTGGATTCTCTACCACTGAGCCACCAGGGAAGCCCCCTTCTTTTCCTTGTTGAGGTAAAATTTACACAGAGTAAAATTCACAAACTCTAATTGCACCATTCATTGAATTTTGACAATTGCGTACACCTATGTGGGCTGCCGTCTATGGGGTCGCACAGAGTCGGACACGACTGAAGCGACTTAGCAGCAGCAGCATGTAACACCAACCTCTTATCAGTACATAGAACATTATCCTCACCCTAGATGTGTTCTCATTCTCTTGCCAATCCATCTGCTCCTTCATCCCTCACAAGCAAACACTGGTCAGCTTTCTATTTCTGTAGCTTAGTTTTGTTATTGCTAGAACTTTTAATGAATGGTTTGTGCTTTTTTGTGTTGGTCTTTTTCCACTCAGCAAATGGTTTTGAGACTCATACACATTATTGTGTGCACTGATATTATTTCCCCCTTTATTGCTGAGTACTATTACATCTTATGGATATTCCAGAGTTGGTTTAGGTGATCTCATTGTTGAAATGTAAAACAAGAAGTAGAAGCAGAAGGAGGGGAATGTGGAAGAGGAAAAGAAAAATAAACCCCATGTATTTGCAAAGAGAAAGTTTTGCTGTAATATGTTATACCCACTTACTGAGAGCAGTTGTCTGTATATGATGGCATTTATATGTCATTGGATAAACCGATCTTCAAAAGCACCTACTCCTCTAGACTGATGTATTTACTGTTCATAATAGTTCCATGCTTAGTGATGTGTTTTTTTAATTTACACCAAATGACATTGTTGAATTATAAATGAACTAAACAGAGTTAATGAGTTGTTAACAAAATATTAGTATATCATGCATGCCTGCTAAGTCACTTCAGTTGTGTCTGACTCTTTGCAACTATGTGGACTGTAGTCCACCAGGCTCCTCTGTCCATGGGATTCTCCAGGCAAGAATACTGGAGTGGGTTGCCATGCCCTCCTCCAGGGTATCTTCCCAACCCAGGGGTTGAACCTGCATCTTTTATGTCTCCTGCTTTGGCAGGTGGGTTCTTTACCACTAGCACCTCCTTGGGAAGCCCATTAATATACCAGATCTTGGAATACTCTGTGCCAAGATATTTGTCAAAAATTCATGTGCATACTACTCTGGGTTATCATTTGGGTTATGTTTGATGTGTATTGAAGGGAGACTGAAGAGACTCCAAAGGCCCTTTCCATGGTCAAAAGATTAGTTCCTCAATCATGAGGCACAAAAGAAAACATGAAGAAAAGCATAAGCAAGAAAACACGAATGAATTCATAAAGCCTGACTGATTCAAAACTCTTCTCATTCAGTTCAGTTCAGTTCAGTCACTCAATCGTATCTGACTATTTGCGACCCCATGAATCGCAGCACACCAGGCCTCCCTGTCCATCACCAACTCCCTGAGTTCACTCAAACTCATGTCCATAGAGTCGGTGATACCATCCAGCCATTTGATCCTCTGTCGTCCCCTTCTCCTCCTGCCCCCAATCCCTCCCAGCATCAGAGTCTTTTCCAATGAGTCAACTCATCACATGAGGTGGCCAAAGTATTGGAGTTTCAGCTTCAGCATGAGTCCTTCCAATGAACACCCAGGACTGATCTCCTTTAGGATGGACTGGTTGGATCTCCTTGCAGTCCAAGGGACTCTCACCAGTCTTCTCCAACACCACAGTTCAAAAGCATCAATTCTTCGGCACTCAGCTTTCTTTCTAGTCCAACTCTCACATCCATACATGACCAATGGAAAAACCATAGCCTTGACTAGACGGATCTTTGTTGGCAAAGTAATGTCTCTGTTTTTTAATATGCTGTCTAGGTTGGTCATAACTTTCCTTCCAAGGAATAAGTGTCTTTTAATTTCATGGCTGCAATCACCATCTGCAGTGATTTTGGAGCCTGGAAAATAAAGTCAGCCACTGTTTCCACTGTTTCCCCATCTATATGCCATGAAGTTATGGGACCGGATGCCATGATCTTAGTTTTCTGAATGTTGAGCTTCAAGCCAACTTTTTCACTCTCCACTTTCACTTTCATCAAGAGGCTCTATAGTTCTTCCTCACTTTCTGCCATAAGGGTGGTGTCATCTGCATATCTGAGGTTATTGATGTTTCTCCCAGCAATCTTGATTCCAGCTTGTGCTTCCTCCAGGCCAGCGTTTCTCATGATGTACTCTGCATATAAGTTAAATAAGCAGGGTGACAATATACAGCCTTGACGTACCCCTTTTCCTATTTGGAACCAGTCTGTTGTTTCATGTCCAGTTCTAACTGTTGCTTCCTGACCTGCATATAGGTTTCTCAAGAGGCAGATCAGGTGGTCTGGTATTCCCATCTCTTTCAGAATTTTCTACAGTTTCTTGTGATACACACAGTCAAAGGCTTTGGCATAGTCAATAAAGCAGAAATAGATGTTTTACTAGAACTCACTTGCTTTTTTGATGATCCAGTGGATATTCCCAATTTGATCTCTGGTTCCTCTGCCTTTTCTAAGTCCAGCTTGAACACCTGAAAGTTCACAGTTCATGTATTGCTGAAGCCTGGCTTGGAGAATTTTGAGCATTACTTTACTAGTGTGTGAGATGAGTGCAATTGTGTGGTAGTTTGAGCATTCTTTGGCATTGCCTTTGTTAGGGATTGGAATGAAAACTGACCTTTTCCAGTCCTGTGGCCACTGCTGAGTTTTCCAAATTTGCTGGCATATTGAGTGCAGCACTTTCACAGTGTCATCTTTCAGGATTTGAAATAGCTCAACTGGAATTCCATCACCTCCACTAGCTTTGTTCATAGTGATGCTTCCTAAGGCCCACTTGACTTCACATTCCAGGATGTCTGGCTTCTCATTCACCAACCCCAAATAGGCAAACATCAAGAGCATAAATCCGTAATGTTCACAGAGTCCAGAGCATAGAAATCACATTTGATTGGTATTCTCTGGAGGATTCTGAGGTTCCAGGCTCACATATCCAACTGGCTACTGGATATTTCCACATGAATTCCTTACATTTGATATTTACTCAAGACAACTCAGTGTCAATTATAATTCTAATAATTCTCGTGAGACAGTGTGGTAGGAAATCATACTACAATACAAATATTTCTACAAGTAAAATTTGATGTTAATGTCATAGAATTAACATAGAATGTTAATGTCAAAAAATGTAAACATTACCGATAAGTAGTCCTTCATATCATGAGACAAATTGTACTAATGTAGGCTGGGAGGGAACTGCCCAGTTCTTCACACTATGTCCTATACTGAGTATTACAACACTTGTTATACTTATTAAATGCACTGAGTCATCTAATGCTTTAAATGCTTTTCTTGTTTACTTTTTCATTTCACAAATACTAGAGCTTCTGTATTAAAATTAGTGAATAAAGATAAGCAAAAATAAGAAAACATAATTAAACTGAAGAAAAATAAAAGCAGCTGTAGTCATACAACATCAAGGAAAAACTGTTAAAATTTGAGTACAACTCCTGTGTGTGTATGTACATGTAAATACACATACATGTGTGTAAAGAACTTATGCTATATCATATATAACTTTTCAATAGGAGTAGAACTATTCTCTACAGGCTCTTAGATTTACCACTATTACCTTTCCCTTCAGTCATTTACTCATTCATACTTCTTACAACTATATTGTACAGAGATTTCTGCTTCAGAGTAGATGGAGTATATTTACTTTTCCATATTTTTGCCTCTAAGTTCAGCTTTAAAGGCCTGGACACTACAATTAGACAATCAGAAAGAATTATGTAAAGTCAGAAAATAGGGCAGACTGGCAAGGGACCCCAGGACCTATGGAACAACATGACAGTGAATTCTCTCTGTTTTATTTATGACTTATACCTCCTTTGGTACTGGTAATACCAGAAACCTGGAAAATGTAGTGAGAACAAACATAAAAATTCCAGATGAACCTATTCCCTCTAGTCAAAATATGAGAACAACAACCTAGCAAGACAGACAACTTTTAGAAAACAATCACTCTACATCCATAATACCATCTATTATGGATGGTATTAGAGCAGACCCACTGGGGATCAGAGACTTTCGTCTCTTTGATCAGTATGAAGATCCCATACTTACAGTGTCAGTGGTAATCATGTGGGGAGCCTGCTGCACTAGCCCCACCCAGTGACTATGAGATACTTCTATCCTCCTCATTGAAGTGGTGTCAGAGGAGACCTAAAGGGGTTTCATGGCTTTAACCATCTCTCAGAAGTAATTAGGCCAACTCTTTCCATGGAGTTAGTAGAGGCACGGTAGAGCAGTGTAATGAGTCATCCTTATAACTCCTTGCCAGGGTGGTATTACCAGAGACATAGTAGGGAACTTGATTTCCCACCACTCTCCATTGGGATATGGATCCTCTTCTCCCCCAGATTTTAGTGGCAGCCAAGTGGGAAACCTGGACTTGTCTCACATGTAGTAAAAAGGCAACATCTTGCCCTTAATTTCACTGCAGTGGTGACAGAGGAGACCTGTTGTAAATACAAGATTGAAATAAGACCCAGCACTATAATACCCAAATATTTATATTTCAATAGAAAATCACATGATATAGAAAAGAAGAGGAAGATCTCATCATGAATAAGAAAAAACAATTAACAAATGCCAACACTGAAATGACCCGAATGTTAGCATTACCTGACAAAAATTTTGAAGGGATAAAAATGATTCAACAAGCAACAACAAACATTTTTGAAACAAAAGAAAACATAGAAAGATTCAGCAGAGAAATAGAAGATATAAAGAAGAAATAAATGAAAATTTTAGAGCTGAAAATACAATAATGAATTTCTAAAGCTCAATAAATGGGCTGCCCACAAGAATGGAGGGGAAAGAAGATAAAAGTCAGTGAACTTAAGGCTAGATAACAGAATTTTCCAAAACTGGGCAACAGAACAAAAAATGGATTGAAAAAAAAGGCCTCAGAAAGTTGTGCAACTATAAAAACAAATCCAATGTTCTTGTCATCTGATGCCCAGATAGAGAAACTATAGAGAGTGGGGCTGCAAAATACTCAAAGAAATAAAGACTGAAATTTTTTGCATATTTGCTGAAACTTGTAAACCTATAGATTCAAGAGTTTGAGTGGACTACGAACTGGATAAACAGAAACATATGCCATGACAAATCAGAGATAATCTTGTAGAAAGTAAAGGCAAAAAATTAGATAGCAGTCAGAGAGAAATGAATCATTATACATATGGGAAAAACAGCTGATAGCAGATTTCTCATCAGAAGCTAGTAGTGATCAGAGAGGGTATTTAAATATTATAAATTCTTGGTTGAATATGTGCCAAAAATATATCAACTCCCTGAATTGTTAGAGCAGCCTTCAAGCTCCACACATATCCAACCATAAATGGGTAGAAAAAGTTAACTTACTAAGGATACATCAGTTCAGTTCAGTTCAGTCGCTCAGTCGTGTCCAACTCTCTGCGACCCCATGGACTGCAGCACACCCAGCCTCCCTGTCCATCACCAACTCCTGAAATTTACTCAAACTCATGCCCATTGAGTCGGTGATGCCATCCAGCCATCTCATCCTCTGTTGTCCCCTTCTCTTCCCGCCTTCAATCTTTCCCAGCATCAGGGTCTTTTCAAATGAGTCAGCTCTTCGCATCAAGTGGCCAAAGTATTGGAGTTTCAGCTTCAACATCAGTCCTTCCAGTGAATATTCAGGACTGATTTCCTTTAGGATGGACTAATTGATCTCCCTGCAGTCCAAGGGACTCTCAAGAGTCTTCTCCAACACCACAGTTCAAAAGCATCGATTCTTCTGTGCTCAGCTTTCTTTACAGTCCAACTCTCAAATCAATACATGACTACTGGAAAAACCAAAGCTTTGACTAGATGGACCTCTGTTGGCAAAGTAATGTCTCTGCTTTTTAATATGCTCTCTAGGTTGGTCATAACTTTCCTTCCAAGGAGCAAGTGTCTTTTAATTTCGTGGCTGCAGTCAACATCTGCAGTGATTTTGGAGCCCCCAAAAATAAAGTCAGCCACTGTTTACACTGTTTCCCCAGCTATTTGCTATAAAGTGATGGGACCAGATGCCATGATCTTTGCTTTCTGAATGCTGAGCTTTAAGCCAACTTTTTCACTCTCCTCTTTCACTTTCATCAAGAGGCTTTTTAGTTGCTCTTCACTTTCTGCCATAAGGGTGGTGTCATCTGGATATCTGAGGTTATTAATAATTCTCCCAGCAATCTTGATTCCAGCCTGTGCTTCATCCAGCCCAGCCTTTCTCATGATGTACTCCGCATATAAGTTAAATAATCAGAGTGACAATGTACAGCCGTGATGTACTCCTTTTCCTATTTGGAACCAGTCTGTTGTTCCATGTCCAGTTCTAACTGTTGCTTCCTGACCTGCATACAGGTTGCTCAAGAGGCAGGTCAGGTGGTCTGGTATTCCCATCTCTTTCAGAATTTTCCACAGTTTCTTGTGATCCACACAGTCAAAGGCTTTGGCATAGTCAATAAAGCAGAAATAGATGTTTTTCTGGAACTCTCTTGCTTTTTCAATGATCCAGCAGATGTTGGCAATTTAACCTCTGGTTCCTCTGCCTTTTCAAAATCCAGCTTGAACATCTGGAAGTTCGCGGTTCACATATTGTTGAAGCCTGACTTGGAGAATTTTGAGCCTTACTTTGCTAGTGTGTGAGATGAGTGCAATTGTGTGGTAGTGTGAGCATTCTTTGGCTTTGCCTTTCTTAGGGATTGGAATGAAAACTGACCTTTTCCAGTCCTGTGCTCACTGCTGAGTTTTCCAAACTTGCTGACATATTGAGTGCAGCACTTTCACAGCGTTACCTTTCAGGATTTGAAATAGCTCAATTGGAATTCCATCACCTCCACTAGCTTTGTTTGTAGTGATGCTTCCTAAGGCCCACTTGACTTCACATTCCAGGATACCTGGCTCTAGGTGAGTGATCACACCACTGTGATTATCTGGGTCATGAAGCTCTTTTTCGTACAGTTCTTCTGTGTATTCTTGCCACCTCTTCTTAATATCTTCTGCTTCTGTTAGGTCCATACCATTCCTGTCCTTTTGTGAGCCCATCTTTGCATGAAATGTTCCCTTGGTATCTCTAATTTTCTTGAAGTGATCTCTAGTCTTTCCCATTGTATTATTTTCCTCTATTTCTTTGCACTGATCACTGAGGAAGGCTTTCTTATCTCTCCATGCTATTCTTTGGAACTCTGCATTCAAATGGGTATATCTTTCCTTTTCTCTTTGCTTTTGGTTTCTCTTTTTTTCACAGCTATTTGTAAGGCCTCCTCAGACAGCCATTTTGCTTTTTTGCATTTCTTTTTCTTGGGGATGGTCTTGATCCCTGTCTCCTGTACAATGTCATGAACAGTGGCAGACTTTATTTTCCTGGGCTCCAAAATCACTGAAGATGGTGACTGCAGCCATGAAATAAAAAGAGGCTTACTCCTTGGAAGAAAAGTTATGAGCAACCTAGACAGCACGTTAAAAGCAGAGACATTACTTTGCCAACAAAGATCCATCTAGTCAAGGTTATGGTTTTTCCAGTAATCATATATGGATGTGAGATTTGGACTATAAAGAAAGCTGAGCACTGAAGAATTTATGCTTTTGAACTGTGGTGTTGGAGAAAGCTCTTGAGAGTCCCTTGGACTGCAGGGAGATCCAACCAGTCCATCCTAAAGGAAATCAGTCTTGAATGTTCATTGGAAGGACTGATGTTGAAGCTGAAACTCCAGTACTTTGGCCACCTGATGTGAAGAACTGTCTCACTGGAAAAGACCCTGATGCTTGGGAAGATAGAAGGCAGGAGGAGAAGGGGACGACAGTGGAAGAGATGGTTGGATGGCATCACAGACTCAATGGACATGAGTTTGAGCAAACTCTGGGAGTTGGTGATGGACAGGGAGTCCTGACGTGCTGCAGTCCATGGGGTCACAAAGAATCAGACACGACTGAACGACTGAATTGAACTGTAAAGCATTCTGGGGCATTGAGGAAAACAATAGTTTTAAATTATAGTTTAAAAAGAAAGTGAAATCATCAGTTATTGGAGTTTAACAACTGATATGGTCATAGTAATCCAAGTCTGTGCCCCAATCACTAATACTGAAGAGCTGAAATTGAATGATTCTATGAAGACCTACAAGAGCCTCCAGAAATAAAGGAAAGAAAATATCCTTTTCAGCACTGGAATGCAAAAGTAGGAAGTCAAGAGATACCTGGGATAACAGGCAAGTTTGGCCTTGGAGTACAAAATGAAGCCAGGGAAAGGCTAACAGGGTTTTGCCAAGAGAATTCACTGGTCATAGCAAACACTGTCTTCCAACAACACAAGAATTGACTCTACACATTGACATCACCAGATGGTCGATACCCAAATCACATAGATTATATTCTTTGCAGTTGAAGATAGAGATGCTCTATAGAGTCAGCAGAAACAAGATTGGGAGCTGACTGTGGCTCAGATCATGAACTCCTTATTGCCAAATTCAAACTTAAATTGAAGAAAGTAGGGAAAAGCACTAGGCTGTTCAGGTATGACCTAAATCAAATCCCTATGATTATATACTGAAAGTGACAAATAGATTCAAGGGATTAGATCTGATAGATAGACTGCCTGAAGAATTTATGGATGGAGGTTCATGACATTGTATAGAAGGCAGTGATCAAAACCATCCACAAGAAAAAGAAATGCAAGAAGGCAGGATGGTTGTCTGAGGAGGCCTTCCAAATAGCTGAGAAAAGAAGAGAAGCAAAAGGAAAAGGAGGAAAGGAAAGATATACCTATTTGAATGCAGAGTTCCAAAGAATAGCAAGGAGAAATAAGAAAGCCTTCTTAAGTGAGCAATGCAAAGAAATAGGGGAAAGCAACAGACTGTGAAAGAGTAGAGATCTCTTCAAGAAAATTAGAGATACCAAGGGAACACTGCATGTAAAGATGAACAAATAAAGGACAGAAATGGTATGGACCTAACAGAAGCAGAAGATATTAAGAAGAGGTGGCAAGAATACACAAAAGAACTATACAATAAGGATCTTAATGACCCAGATAACCACGATGGTGTGATCACTCACCTAGAGCCAGACAACTTGGAGTGTGAACTTCAATTTGTGTGAAGTCAAGTGGACCTTAGGAAGCATCACTTCATGGCAAATAGATGTGGAAACAGTGGAAACAGTGGCTTACTTTATTTTGGGGGCTCCAAAATCACTGCAGATGGTGACTGCAGCCATGAAATTAAAAGACGCTTACTCCTTGGAAGGAAAGTTATGACCAACTTAGACAGCATATTAAAAAGCAGAGACATTGTTTTTCCAACAAAGGTCCATCTAGTAGGATGGACCTACATGGTTTTTCCAGTAGTCATGTATGGATCTGAGAGTTGGACTGTGAAGAAAGCTGAGTGCTGAAGAATTGATGTTTTTGAGCTGTGGTGTTGGAGAAGACTCTTGAGAGTCCCTTGGACTGCAAGGAGATCCAACCAGTCCATCCTAAAAGAGATCATTCCTGAGTGTTCATTGGAAGGACTGATGTTGAAGCTGAAACTCCAATACTTTGGCCACCTGATGCGAAGAACTGACTGATTTGAAAAGACCCTAATGATGGAAAAGATTGAAGGCAGGAGAAGAATTGGATGACAGAGGATGAGATGATTGGATGGCATCACAGACTCAATGGGCATGAGTTTGGGTAAACTCTGGGAGTTGGTGATAGACAGGGAGGCTTGGCGTGCTGCAGTCCATGGGTTCACAAAGAGTCAGACACGACTGAGCAACTGAATTAACTGAATGATGGATGGTTGGATGCAGGGAAAGAATAAGGAGTAAAGATATAAGGAAAGAATAAGGCTAAAAGATAAAGCATTTATTTTCAGTGTCATGAACATATTCTAAAATCAAGCATAGTGTATGTTGTAAATGTTTGTGAATATACTAAAAAAGCATTGAATTGTACAGAGTAAATGGGTGAATTTTATAATCTGTGACTTGTGTGGTAATAAAGCTTTTATTAAAATATGTATGTCATATTTGCTGCATGAAATATGGGGTAAGAGGCACCAGGTATGCATTCCCATGTGAAGAAACCTACAATTGCTCCAGCTTAATTACTGGAGAAAGTTTCCAGGCAATGTCACAGAGACTCTTAACCAAAGCAGAGGCTGCTGTCTATATGAGTTTAGGTAATGGAGGTCTCCTGGGAGGCCAAGGAGGATAGAATTTATAGAACAGCATGACAGATGAGAGATTCACACATAGAACTGTGAAGTTCTGTATGAGGTTTCACTTGAGTTTTCAATTGTTTACTAATCAGTGCATGCATGTGTGTAATCAATATAAGGAGTATAAAAAGCACTTGGAATTATTACATAAAACAATAATCAGAGATCACACAGGGCAGAGAAAAGTGCCTTTTATTAATAGCCAAAGTGGACTAACGTATGTTTCAAAGTGCATGGGGTAGAGTAATAAGAATGTTCTCATCTCAGTTGTGGGTGAAAATTAGCCATGAACTAAATTCTGGCTCTGGTCCTATCTAACAAAGTTTAAAACAATGCACAAAATGATCTGTTTCCAAGTATTTTGGAATATTTGGGATCTTGTCTTATGCTTAGCTTGTATGTTGTCAAGTGTTTGGCTCTTGACAAAATAATTCAAATAACGATTATCATTGTGGAATTTTCATTGTGTCACTGGTGGCTCAGCTGGTAAAGAATCTGCCTGCAACACAAAAGACCTGGGTTTGATCCCTAGATCAGGAAGACCCCCTGGAGAAGGAATGACTACCCACTGCAGTATTCTTGCCTGGAGAATCCCATGGACAGAGGACCCTGGTGGGCTACAGTGCATGGGGTTGCAAGAGTTGGACATGACTTAATGACTGAACTGCCACTACCACATCAATGGGAAATGCAGTTGTGGCACCATGATTTTCAATGTCTCCTTATTGCATCCATTGTTAGGGGTTAGCTATTGCTCTCTCTCTCTAAGCTAGGTCATTTATGGCCATAGGAATTTAGGCAGGGAATAAAGGAAAAATGGCAACTCCCAGGGAACTTCACCCCACAAACATATATATATATATATATATATAAAATATTCATAAGAAAAAAATCCAGAACACAAAGTGAAAATTTACAATAGTTGGCATCCAATTTCAAAATGAGATATGCACAATGTGAGAAATAAGGATTAGAAAAATTAATCAAACCAGCTCTAAATGATAAATATGGTAAAAATTAGCAGACTAGGATACTGAAAAAAATAGTATAACTATTTCATATGCTCAGAATATTAGAGGAAATATTGAACACATTCAATAGAGACATGTTGAATAGTCTTGAAAAGATCCAAAATGATTTTCTAGATATAAAACTGCAATGCTTGAATTGAAAATTCCTTAAGTAGACTTTGTGGAAGAAAAAGAGAATTTGGGAAATTGGCAATGGAAGATATAAAATTGAAACAGACAAAAAAAATTGGATAAAAGCTCAGGTCATCACTGAGTTCTCTGACAAGTTCAAATGGCCATATATAAGTGAATTCAAAGACCCCAAAGCCGAGGGTAAGAGGAGCAGTAAAATATTTGAAGAATAATGGCTGAAATGTTTCCAAATTTGATTAAAAAAAAAAAAACACAAACTCACAGATCTAAAAAGTTCAGTAGCCTTCAGAATAATACAAGTGAGGAAAATTACACGATGGCACTCATCATGAAATCGCTTAAAACTATTTTAAAGAGCAAATCATCAAATGGTAGTCAAAGAGAAAAAAGAAACATTGCATACCAAATAATAAAGATATAAATGGCATTAGATTTCTCAGTCAAAAATGTGCAAGCAAGAAGACAATGGAGTAATAACTTCAAGGCACTGAAAGAAAAATAAAAAGTATACTTAGAACTATTTTGTCAGTGAAACTGCTTTGCAAAACTATAGGCAAAATACTTTCTCAGAAATAAAATATCTCAAAGTATTCATTGCCAGCAGGTCTTCATTACAATAAATGTGAAATGCATTCCTTCAAGCACAAGGAAAAAAATACCAGATAGAAATCTGGATCTAACTAAGGAATGAAAAGCACAGAAATTGGAAAAATACATGAATAAATATAAACATATCTTATTATGTAAATATAGCCCAAAATAATAAACTATGCCCAGATAAATGACTGGAGAAGGCAATGGCAACCCACTCTAGTACTCTTGCCTGGAAAATCCCACGGACGGAGGAGCCTGGTAGGCTGCAGTCCATGGGGTCGCTGAAGGTCGGGCACGACTGAGCGACTTCACTTTCACTTTTCACTTTCCTGCATTGGAGAAGGAAATGGCAACCCACTCCAGTGTTCTTGCCTGGAGAATCCCAGGGATGGGGGAGCCTGGTGGGCTGCCATCTATGGGGTCGCACAGAGTCGGACACGACTGAAGCGCCTTAGCAGCGGCAGCAGATAAATGACAACAGTGGAGTCTATACCATATACAAAATTTAAATGCATTACAAAACTAGTTCATAGTCCAGAGGGAGGAAGAAAAAGAAATAAGATGATGTAAGTTTTTTATAGAATGTATTAAGCATAGTATCACTTGAAGTTAGACTATGATAAATCAAAAATATATACCATAAGACTCGAAGCAACCACTAATATAATTCAATAGAGTTATAGTTAAAAGGCAGCAATGCATAAAAAATAATTATGACAAATATTATATCAATCTATAAGAAGGTAAAAATAGGATAAAGTGACCAATAAACAAGTGGAACAATTAGAAAACAAACATCAAGACTATAATTGAAATTTCAATCATATCAACATTCACACTAATTGTAAATGATACAAATATCCAAAATAAATCAGACCATCAGATTGAATGGGAAAAAAAGCCATATGTTGCCTACTATGAATTAACAATAATAAATAAAATACAAAGAGGTTAAAAATAAAAACAGAAAACACTTAAAGGACTTTAAAAAGATATACTATGCAAACAGTAATAAAAGGGACCAATGTCTGTATTAATGTTATATGAAGTAGATTTTAGAGCAAAGAAAATTATCAAAAATAATCTATTCATAATAATAAGCTGTCAATTATTCAAGAGGACAAAGTTATAAACGTTCATGTGCCTATTAATACAGTCATAAAATATATGAGGCAAAAACTGATAAAATTGCAAGAATAAATAGAGAAGGTCAGAATTATAATTGGAGAATCTTATAACACTCTTTTAATAATTGATGTAACAAGTAGCAAAAAGTCAGTAAATATGTTGACTTGAAAAGTACTATCAACCAACTTAACAAACCCAAAAATATCAGAATAAAATTCTTTTCAAGTTCATACAGATCATATGCCAACAAAGACCATTTTTGGGGCCATAAAATAAGCTCAATACATTTTTAAAAGTTCAAATTATACTAGGTATATTTTTTTGTCTAAATGGATTTAAATTATAAATCAATATCTGTAAAATTCCCAAATATTTACAAAGTAAATAAAATACTTTTAAATAACCCATGAATCACAGAATAAATCAAAATGAAATTAGAAAGCATTTTGAGCTGAAATAAAATAAAAATAAAACATAAAAATTTGTGGGATGTCACTGAGGCAGTAGTTAGAGAAAAATTTATGGCACTAAATACTTGTATTCAGTTTAGTTGCTCAGTCATGTCTGACTCTTCGCAACCCCGTGGACCACAGTATGCCAGGCCTACCTGTTCATCACCAACTCCTTCAGTTTACTCAAACTTATCTCCATTGAGTTGGTGATGCCATCCAACCATCTCATCCTCTGTCGTCCCCTTCTCCTCCTGCCGTCAATCTTTCCCAGCATCAGGGTCTTTTCAAATGAGTCAGTTCTTCGCATCAGGTGGCCAAAGTATTGGAGTTTCAGCTTTAACATCAGTCCTTCCAATGAATATTCAGGACTGGTTTCCTTTAGGATTGACTGGTTGAATCTCCTTGCAGTCCAAGGGACTCTCTCAAGAGCCTTCTCTAACACCACAGCTCAAAAACATCAATTCTTCAGCGCTCAGCTTTCTTTCTAGTCCAACTCTCACATGCATACATGACTACTGGAAAAACCATAGCCTTGACTAGATGGACCTTTGTTGGCAAAACAATGTCTCTGCTTTTTAATATTCTGTCTAGATTGGTCATAACTTTCCTTCAAAGGAGTAAGCGTCTTTTAATTTCATGGCTGCAGTTACCATCTGCAGTGATTTTGGAGCCCCCAAAATAAAGTCAGCCACTGTTTCCCCATCTATTTGCCATGAAGAGATGGGACTGGATGCCATGATCTTTGTTTTCCAAATGTTGAGTTTTAAGCCAACTTTTTCACTCTCCTCTACGTGTATTTGAAAGATGAAAGGTCTGAATCAAATGACCTCAGCCTCTACTTTATGAAGCTAGAAAATAGAGGCAATAAACTTCAAAATATGCAGAAAATTGAAATAATACTTATCAGAGAAGAAGACAATAAAATTAAAAACCAAAAATGATAGAAAAACAATGAAACAAAAAAATGTTTCTTGGAAAAGATCAACAAAATTGATAAATGAAGTGACTTGAACCACTGTACTACCAGGTTCTAGACAGAGCAGAGGAAAGAAGGAAACCACAAGGAAAAATGTTAAGAATACATAGCATGAGTTAGATCACAGTGGTCTTGTTCCCTTACCGGTCAAAGTCTGCTTCACTTGTTACAAGAGTTGTCGCCTGGCCCCTCTCATCCAGTGTGACTGTTGATCTTGCCTGTTCTACATGGACTGCCTGGAGCCTCACTCACTGCCATGCCTCTGGGCAGGTGGATGTCTGAATCACATCGAACATGTGGTGCTGAACCAGAACATGACACTGAGCCACTGGTGCCAAGTGTTTGATCGTTTCCAGAATACAATTTCGCAGCACATTGTCAAAATGGACTTTCTGAACTGCATCCACGAGAAGCATCCTCCCAACTGCTGTGTGCTCCAGTAGGTCAAAAGAAGCTTGAAGACAATCCCATGTACCAAGGGAAACCAGCAATTCTCAAATATTGCCACTTGGTGGCAGTCAAGTGATCACATGGATCACAGCCGTATGTAACTCAATGAAGCTACAAGCCATGCCATGCAGAGCCACACAAGACAGACAGGTCATGGTGGAGAGTTCTGACAAAATGTGGTCCAGTGTAGAAGAGAATGGCAAACCACTTCACTGTTCTTGCCTTGAGAACCCTAGTATGAAAAGGCAAAAAGATGACACCAGAAGATGAGCTCCCTAGATCAGTAGGTATCCAATATGTTACTGGGAAAGAGTGGAAAAATAGCTCCAGAAAGAATGAAGTGGCTGGGCCAAAACAGAAACAACACTCAGTTGTGGATGTCTCTGGTGGTGAAAGTAAAGTCCAATGCTGTATAGAACAATATTGCATAGGAACCTGGAATGTTAGGTCTATGATCAAGGTAAATTAGACATGGTCAAGCAGGAGATAAGAAGAATGAACATTGACATTTTAGGAATCAGTGAACCAAAATGGATGGGAATGGGAGAATTTAATTCAGATGACTGTTATATCTACTATTGTGGGCAAGAATCCCTTAGAAGAAATGGAGTAGCCCTCATACTCAAGAAAAGAGTCTGAAATGCAGTAGTTGGGTGCGATCTCAAAAATGACAGAATGATCTCAGTTCATTCCCAAGGCAAACCATTCGTCATCAGAGTAACCCAATTCTATGCACCAACCACTAATACCAAAGAAGATGAATTGAATGATTCTATGAAGACCTACGAGACTTTCTAGAACTAACACCCCAAAAAGATGTCCTTTTCATTATAGGGGACTGGAATGCAAAAGTAGGAAGTCAAGAGATACCTGGAGTAACAGGCAAGTTTGGCCTTGGAGTACAAAATGAAGCAGGGAAAAGGCTAACAGAGTTTGCCAAGAGAATGCACTGGTCATAGTAAACATTCTCTTCCAACAACACAAGAGATGACTATACACATGGACATGACCAGATGGTCAATAACAAAATCAGACTGATTATATTCTTTGCAGCTAAAGATGGAGAAACTCTACAAAGTCAGCATAAATAAGATTGGGAGCTGACTATGGCTCAGATCATGAACTCCTTATTTCAAAATTCAGACTTAAATTGAAGAAAGTAGGAAAAACCACTGGGCCACTCAGGTATGACCTAAATCAAATCCCTTATAATTATACAGTGGAAGTGACAAATAGATCAAGGGATTAGATCTGGTAGACAGAGTACCTGAAGAACTATGATGAAGGAGGCGGTGATCAAAACCATCCCAAAGGAAAAGAAATGCAAGAAGGCAAAATGGTTGTCTGAGAAGGCCTTACAAATAGCTGAGAAAAGAAGCAAAAGACAAAGGAGAAAGGGAAAGGTATACCTAACTGAATGCAGAGTTCCAGTGAATAGCAACGAGAGATAAATCTCTAGGCAGATTGATTAGAAACAATGAAAGGTGATGAAAAATATCACCTCTGCAGATTCTACATATATTAAATAAATCATAAGGGAATATTATAAACAACCTTATGACCATAAATTCAACTTAGATAAAATTAACAATTTCTTTGAAAGATGCAAACTACCATCATCTCCCCACAGGAAATAAATAACCTATTTAGCACTGTATCTAAAAAGAATATTGAATGTACAAATAATATTATCACACAAAAAAACTCCTAGCTCATTTGACATCACTGGTAAATTATACCAAATATTTAATTAAAATGATATAAAAATAACCCCAAATCAAAAATTGAAGGGGAAAATATTTCCTAACTCATTCTGTGAGGCCTACATTGTCCTAATATTCAAAACCAAATAACATTACTAGAAAACTGAAGCCAATATCTGTCATAAACAATGATGTAAGAATTCTAAATAAGATTTTAGCAAAATGAGCCCAACAATATGTAAAATGAATAATGAATATATGATGTATATATGCATGCATGTTCAATCATGTCTGACTCTTTGCAACCCTATGGACTGTAGCCTGCCAGTCCTCTCTGTCCATGAAAATTTCCAGGCAAGAATACTGGAGTGGGTTGCCATTTCCTACTGTATAAAGATAAGATGACTAAGAGTTCACTTCAGTAATGAAAAATGGGTTTAATGTACAAAATTTTAAAATATAATTAAACATTAAAAAATTTTAAAATGTGACATCAGATCAATGTTGTTGTTGTTGTGTTCAGTTGCCAAGTCATGTCCAACTCTTAGTGACCGTATGGACTGCCTCATGACAGGCCTCCCTGTTCCTCACTATCTTCCAGAGTTTGCCCAAGTTCATGTCCATTGAATTGGTTATGCCATCCAACCATCTCATCCTGTGTCACCCTCTTCTCCTTCTGGCCCCCATTTTTGCCAGCATCAGAGTCTTTTCCAGTGAGACAGCCATTCCCATGAGGTGGCCAAAGTATTGAAGCTTCAGTTTCAGTATCAGTCCTTCCAAAGAGTATTCAAGGTTGATTTCCTTTAAGATTGACTGGTTTGATCTCCTTGGCTTCCAAGGGAGTCTCAAGCACCACAGTTCTAAAACATCAATACTTCAGTGCTCTGCCTTCTTTATTGCCCAGCTCTCATATCTGTACATGAGTACTGGAAAGACCATTGCCTTGATTATATAGACCTCTCTCGGCAAAGTGATGTCTTTGCTTTTTAAACCACTGTTTAGATTTGTCATAGCTTTCCTGCCAAGAAGCAATCGTCTTCTAATATCATGGCTGCAGTCACCATCTGCAGTTAATTTAGACCCCAAGAAGAGGAAATTTGTCACTGTTCCACCTTTTCTCCTTCTATTTGCCATGAAGTGATGGGATTGGATGCCATATCTTAGTTTTTTTAATATTGAGTTTTAAGCCAGCTTTTTCACTCTCCCTTTTCACCTTCATCAACAGGCTCTTTAGTTTTTCTTCACTTCCTGCCATTACAGTGGTATCATCCAGATATCTGAGGTTGTTGATGTTTCTCCCACCTATATTCCAGCTTGTAACTCATCCAGCCTGGTATTTCGCATGATGTGCTCTGCATATAAGTTAAATAAGCAGGGTGACAATAAACAGCCTTGTTGTACTCCTTTCTCAATCCTGAACTAGTTACTTGTTCCACTCGGGGTTCTAACTGTTGTTTCCTGACCCACATACAGGTTCCTCAGGAGACAGGTAAGATAATCTGGTATTCCCATCTCCTTAAGAGTTTTCCACAGTTTGTCGTGAACCACACAGTCAAAGGCTTTAGTGTAGTCAATGAAACAGATGTAGATGTTTTTCTGGAATTCCCTTTCTTTCTCTATGATCCAGTGAATGTTGTCAATTTGATCTCTGGTCCCTCTGTCTTTTCTAAACCCAGCTTGAGCATCTGGAAGTGCTTTGTTTGAGTAATGCTGAAGCCTAGTTTGGAGGATTTTGAGCATAACCTTACTAGCATGGGAGAAGAGTGCAATTGTCCAGTGTTTTTGAAAATTCTTTAGTACTGCCCTTCTTGGGAATTGGGATGAGGACTTTTCCGGTCCTGTGGCCACTGCTGAGTTTTCCAAATTTGCTGACATATTGAGTGCCACATTTCAATAGCATCATCTTTTAGGATTTTAAATAGCTCAGCTGGAATTCCATCGCCCATCTGACTTCACACTGCAGAATGTCTGGCTCTGAGTGAGAGATTACACCATTTGGTTATCCAGGTCATTAAGATTTTTTTTGTACAGTTCTTCTATGTATTCTTTACATCTCTCTTGATCTCTTCTTCTTCTGTTTGGTTTTTACCATTTCTGTCTTTTATTATGCCCATATATGGATGAAATATTCCTTTGATATTCCCAATTTTGTTCAGTAGATCTCTAATTTTACCCTTTCTGTTGTTTTCCTCTATTTCTTTGCATTGTTCATTGAAGAAGGCCTGCTCATCTTTCCTTGCTATTCTCTGGAATTTTGCATTTAGTTGGGTGTACCTTTCCCTTTCTCCCTTGCTCTTCACTTCTCTTCTTTCCTCAGCTATTTATAATGCCTCCTCAGACAACCACTTTGCCTTCTGGCATTTCTTTTCCTTTGGGATGGTTTTGCTTGCTGCCTTCTGTACAATATTACAGACCTCTGTGCATAGTTCTTCAGGCACTCTGTTTACTAGATCTATCCCTTGAATCTATTCACATTCGATTCACAGGGGATTTGATTTAAGTTATACCTGACTAGCCTAGTGGTTTTCCCTGCTTTCTTTAATTTAAACCTGAATTTTGCTATGAGGAGCTAATAATCTGAACCACAGTCAGCTCCCGGTCTTATTTGTGCTGACTGTATACAGCTTCTTCATCTTTAGTTACAGAGAATGTAGTCAATCTGATTTCAGTATTGACCATTTAGTTATGTCCATGTGTAAAGTCATGTCTTGTGTTGTTCAAAAAGGGTGTTTGCTATGATCAGTGCATTCTTTTGGCAGAATTCTGTTAGCATTTGCCCTGCTTCATTTTGTATTCCAAGGCCAAACTTGCCTATTATTCCAAGTATCTCTTGACTCCCTACTTTTGCATTCCAATCCCCTATGATGAATAGGACATATTTTGGGGGCATTATTTCTAGGAGGTCATATAGGTCTTCACAGAGCTGATCAACTTCAGCTTCTTCAACATCGGTGTTTGTGGCATAGGCTTGGATTACTGTGATGCTGAATGGTTTGCCATGGAAATGAATGAGATCATTCTGTCATTTTTAAGGTTGTATCCAAGTACTGCATTTTGGACTCTTTTGTTGACTATGAAGGCTACTCCATTTCTTCTATGGGATTCTTGCCCACAATAGTAGTTATAATGGTTGTCTGAATTAAATTGACCCATTCCCATCCATTTTATTTCATTGATTCCTAAGATGTCAATGTTTACTCTTGCCATCTCCTGTTTGACCACATCAAGTTCACCTTGATTTATGGACCTAACATTCCAAGTTCCTATGCAATACTGTTCTTTACACTATCAGAGTTTACTTTCATCACCAGACACATCCCAAGCTGAGTGTCTTTTCTGCTTTGGCCCAGCTGCTTCATTCTTTCTGGAGCTATTAGTAGTTGTCCTCCATTCTTCCCCAGTAGCATATTGGACACCTTTCAACCTGGAGGGGGGGGGGGTCATCTTTTAGTGTCATATGTTTGTGCCTTTTTATACAGTTCATGAGTTTCTCACAGCCAGTATACTGGAGTGGTTTGCCATTCCCTCCTCCAGTGGATCTGCTTTTTAATATGCTGTCTAGGTTGGTCATAACTTTCCTTCCAAGGAGTAAGTGTCTTTTTATTTCATGGCTGCAGTCACCATCTGCAGTGATTTTGGAGTTCCCCCAAATAAAGTCTCTCACTGTTTCCATTGTTTCCCCATCTATTTGCCATGAAGTGATTGGACCAGATGCCATGATCTTAGTTTTCTGAATGTTGAGTGTGAAGCCAACTTTTTCACCCTCTTCTTTCACTTTCATCAATAGGCTCTTTCGTTCTTCTTTGCTTTCTGCCATAAGGGTGGTGTCATCTGCATATCTGAGATTGTTGATATTTCTCCCAGAAATCTTGATTCCAGCTTGTGCTTCATCCAGCCCAGCCTTTCTCATGATGTACTCTGCATATAAGTTAAATAAGCAGCGTGACAATATTCAGCCTTGTCGTACTCCTTTTCCTTTTTGGAAACAGTTTGTTGTTCCATGTCCAGTTCTAACTGTTGCTTCTTGACCTGCATACTGATTTCTCAGGAGGCAGGTCATGTGGTCTGGTATTCCCATCTCTTTCAGAATTTTCCAGTTTGTTGTGATCCACACAGTCAAAAGCTTTGGCATAGTCAATAAAGCAGAAGTTTTTCTGGAACTCTCTTACTTTTTCAATGATCCAACGAAATATAAAATAGTAGATATTCAAATAAACTTTTTATACTTCAAGATTAGCATGATTAGCATGCTTTTCCTTCTGCTGGACATTTAGTGTGGATGTTTGTGTTGATAGAATCAGTAGTTTGACTAGGTTTGAAATTTGCTAAGTCGCTATGGTTGCTATGGTTTCCAGAGTTCAAATTTGTTGCTATGGTTATCAGAGGCAAACTTGCTGTTACTATGGGCACCAGAGATTTCAAAATCCTCTAGTGAAACCTTGTTTTTATCACTTGTCTTGGCTTTGGATCTTTTTTTTTGTTTTCCTTTCCATAGTCTGTCTTTTGCCATTCTTCCAGCTACACTCCACCATTGTGTTTACTTAAGGTTTGTCAGCCTAGTAAGAAGGTGGTTGAAGGGGCCATTCTCTTATGTTCTTTATAAGTCTCAGTTTTAGGGAAGTATCTTGAACTTGGATTTGAGTTATGTTATTCACGAGTACTCCTATCCCTTCTCCAAATGTGGAAGCCTCTAGAGACAAAAATATGGGTACAGTTTTGGTGGTGGTCTCCATTCCCCTCACTAAATTTGAAATGAGTTTCCATTAGTACACCACTCTAAAGTAAGGTATTTTGTTCTGAACTGCAGATGGAGGAGAGGAAGATATTGATCCAGGTTAATATTTGCAGTAGCTATTGATTTTTTCCTCCAGCCAGAAACACGGGAAAGCTTTCCAAGGATCCTCTTTAGTCTTATTTGTGTGGTTTCTGGAAGAAAAAGACATGCAAAGGGATGAGAACCCACCTATGCTTGAAGCCCCCAGGGCTTCATGCTTTCATGGTAATACACGGTTGGTCTTTGGCAGTTGGCTAAATATTTCTAGTTTGATCTTCCTATAGCTTATATGATCAACTCAGATGACTCAGTGGTAAAGAACCCACCTGCCACACAAAGACAGAAATACAGACCAATGGAACAAGATAGAAAAGCCAGAGATAAGTCCATGTACCTATGGGTAACTTATCTTTGACAAAGGAGGTAAGAATATACAATGGAGAAAAGATAGTCTCTTCAATAAGTGGTGCTAGGTAAACTGGACAGCTATGTGTAAAAGAATTAAATTAGAACACTTCCTTATACCATACACAAAGATAAACTGAAAATGGATTAAAGACCTAAATTTAAGACCAGAAACTATAAAACTCTTAGAGGAAAACATAGGCAGAATAATGTATGACATAAATCACAGCAAGATCCTCCATGACCCACCTCCTAGAGTAATGGAAGTAAAAACAAAATTAAGCAAATGGGACCTAATTAAACTCAAAAGCTTTTGCACAGCAAAGGAAACTATAAACAGGGTGAAAAGACAACCCTCAGAATGGGAGAAAATAATAGCAATTGAAACAAGTGACAAATGATTAATCTCCAAAATATATAAGCAGCTTATGCAACTCAATACCAGGAAAACAAACAATCCAATCAGCAAGTTGGCAGAAGACCACTCCAAAGAAGACATACAGACGGCTAATAAACACATGAAAGGATGCTCAACATCACTTATTATTAGAGGAATACAAATCAACTAGAATGAAATACTACCTCACACTGGTCAGAATGGCCACCATTAAAGATCTACAAACAATAAATGCTGCAGAGAGTGGGGAGAAAAGGGAACCCTTTTGCAGTGTTGGTGGGAATGTAAATTGATAAAGTCACCATGGAAGACAGTATGGAGATTCCTTAAAAAAAAAAAACAAAAAAACTAGGAATAAAATTACCATATGACTCAACAATCCCACTACTGGGCATATACCCTGAGAAAATCATAATTGAAAAAGGCACATGTATCCCAGTGTTCATTGCAGCACTATTTACAATAGCTAGAACATGGAAGCAACCTAGATGTCCATTGACAGATGAATGGATAAAGAAGCTGTGGTACATATAGACAATGGAATATTACTCAGGCATTAAAAGGAAGGCATTAAGTCAGTTCTAATGAGGTGGATGAACCTATAGAGCCTATTATACAGTTAAGTAAGTCAGAAAGAGAAAAAAATATCATTTATTAATGCATATACATGAAATCTAGAAAGATGGTACTGATGAACCTATTTGCAGGGCAGCAGTGGAGATGTGGACATAGAGAATACACTTGCAGATGCAGGGGAGGAAGGAGAGGATGGGACAAATGGAGATCATGAAATGTAGCATGGAAACATATATATTACCATATGTGAAATAGATAGCCAGTGGGAATTTTCTGTATGACTCAAGGAGCTCAGACTGGTGCTCTGTGACAATCTAGAGGAATGTGATAGAATGGGAGGTGGGAGGGAGGGCCAAGAGGGAGGGTTCATATGTATACCTATGGCTGATTCATGTTGGTGCATGGCAGAAAGCAACACAATATTGTAAAGCAATTATCCTTCAATTAAAAATAAATAAATTTTTAAAAATTCACCTGCCAGTACAGGAGATTCAGAAAATGTGGGTTTGATTCCTGGGTTGGGAATATCCCCTGGAGAAGGGAATGGCAACCCACTTCAGTATTCTTGCTTGGGAAATCCCATGGACAGAGGAGCCTGGCAGGCTATGGTCCATAGGGTCACAAAGAGTCAGACAAAACTAAGGGACTGAGCATGCACAAATACATACCTTAAATGGCATTCAATGACATCTATTCTGGGTACACAATTATCTAGTCATGTTTCTGTCATGTCAGTTTGCCCATTTTAAGTCTAATTTTGTAATAGGTTCTGGAAAAGTTGTTAGTTTACATTTTGTCCGGCGCTTTTCTTGTTGTATAGATCAAAGTGATGTTCTTGCCACGTCTCTATCTTCCAGATGAAATCAGACACTACCGTTAATAAGCCTTTAAAGAGATTTAAATAATAACAATAACTTTATATGGTTACCCAAGAAGTTATCATTTTGGGGGACATTCCTCTGTGTCGATCCATTTCCCATCTGCTTTCATTTTCCTTCTGTCTGAAAGACTTCATTTAACTGTTTTTGTAGTGTGGATTTGCTGCTGATGTATGTTTGAAAAAAGTCTTCATTTTACTTTCATTGTTTTGAAAGACATTCTTTCTAGGTACAGATTTCTAGGCTGACAGTTTTTCTCTTTCAGTACTTGTGTTAGGGAAAAAGAAGCCAATACAATGTGTGCTTCGTATATTTTTTGTTTTAAAAAAGTTGTTGACATTGAAACATGTGTAATATCATGTATGAAACGAGTCGCCAGTCCAGGTTCGATGCACGATACTGGATGCTTTGGGCTGGTGCACTGGGATGACCCAGAGGGATGGTATGGGGAGGGAGGAGGGAGGAGGGTTCAGGATGGGGAACACATGTATACCTGTGGTGGATTCATTTCAATATTTGGCAAAACCAATACAATATTGTAAAGTTTAAAAATAAAATAAAATTAAAAAAAAACATTGGAAACAAACCTTGTAAACTTTGTATTTTATTTTGTCAACCAGATTCCAAGATTAATTCCCCATCCATATGCAATTCTATCGCACCATTTATAAAGCTCTTTACATATGAATTATTACTCAATAAAATCCTTCCTTTTATACAAAGAAAAAAAAAGTTGTTTCAGGAAGGAAGGTCTCTGGATTTTCACCCAATGGCAGATTCGCAATGGCAGACTGGTCCACTGACTCTTGGTCCTCTGTCCAGAGGTAGAAGTGAATCAGGTCGATGGTCTCTTGAACATCTGCTTACCCAGACCCTGCGACTCTTCATCTTCCACTCTGTGGAAGAAGGGTGTATAGATAGGTGCTTCCCTTACGTGGTGCTACTAGTAGAGACGGAGTGGGGAGCTCACTCACACTGAATGACAGGAAAATAGTCCAAGGAAAGTATCTCTGTCCAATAAGTTATTATCCTCTTTCATCTAATGATACCAGTGGTTCAGAGAAAAAATGATTCATACCCATAGGTGGCACTAGCACAGATATAGCAAGAAATCAAGCAGAACCAGAAGAAGGTAGAATACAATAGCATGGCAAAGGCTCAGAAAACTGAGTTATTAAAACTACAGTCCACAAAAAAGACCCGAACTATATACTAAACTACCTGAAGCTGGGTAAGAAGCATGGAACAGATTCTTTCTCACAGCCCTCAGAAGAAACTAATCCTGCCAGCAACATAATGTTGGTTATCTAGACACCAGGATGTCTGGCTCTAGGTGGGTGATCATACAATTGTGGTTATCTGGGTCATTAAGATCTTTTTGTATAATTCTTCTGTGTATTTTTGCCACCTCCTCTTAATATTTTCTGCTTCTGTTAGGTCCATACTATTTCTGTCCTTTATTGTGCCCATCTTGCATGCAGTGTTGCCTTGGTATCTCTAATTTTCTCGAAAAGATCCCTAGGCTTTCCCATTCTATTGTTTTCCTCTATTTCTTTGCATTGATCACTGAAGAAGGCTTTATTATCTCTCCTTGCTATTCTTTGGAACTCTGCATTCAAGTGGGTATATCTTTCCTTTTCTCCTTTGCCTTTCATTTCTCTTCTTTTTATCAGGTATTTGTAAGGCATCCTCAGACAACCATTTTGCCTTTTTGCATTTCTTTTTCTTCGGGATGGTCTTGATCACTGCCTCCCGTACAAGGTCACGAACCACAGTCCATAGATCTTCAGGCACTCTATCATATCTTATCCCTTGAATCTATTTGAACTATTCAAAAAAGATCTTCATGACCCAGATAACCACGATGGAGTAATCACTCACCTAAAGCCAGACATCCTGGAATGTGAAGTCAAGAAGGCCTTAGGAAGCATCACTATGAAAAAGCTAGTGGGGGTGATGGAATTCCAGTTGAGCTGTTTCCAATCCTAAAAGATGATGCTGTTAAAGTGCTGCACTCAATATGCCAGCAAATTTGGAAAACAGCAGTGGCTACAGGACTGGAAAAGGTTATTTTCATTCCAATCATAAAGAGAGGCAATACCAAAGAATGCTCAAACTACCTCACAATTGCACTCATCTCACAGGCTAGCAATGTAATGCTCAAAGTTCTCTAAACCAGGATTCAACAGTACATGAACCATGAACTTTCAGACGTTCAAGCTGGGTTTAGAAAAGGCAGAGGAACCAGAGATCAAGTTGCCAACATCTGTTGGATCATCGAGAAAGCAAGAGTGTTTCAGAAAAACATCTACTTCTGCTTTACTGACTACGCCAAAGCCTCTGACTGGTAGATCACAACAAACCATGGAAAATTCTTAAAGAAATGGGAAAACCAGGCCACCTTACCTGCCTCCAGAGAAATCAGTATGTAGGTCAAGAAGCAACAGTTAGAACTGGACATGGAACAACAGACTGGTCCAAATCAGGAAAGGAGAAAGTCAAGGCTGTATATTGTCAGCCTACTTATTTAACTTATATGCAGAGTACATCATGCGAAATGCTGAGCTGGATGAAGCACAAGCTGAAATCATGATTGCTGGGAGAAATACCAACAACCTCACAGATACACAGATGACACCACCCTTATGGCAGAAAGCAAAGAAGAACTAAAGAGCCTATTGATGAAAGTGAAAGAGGAGAGTGCAAATGTTGGCTTCAAACTCAACATTCAGAAAACTAAGATCATGGCATCTGGTCCCATCACTGCATGGCAAATAGATGGGGAAACAGTGGAAACAGTGAGAGACTTTATTTTGGGGGGCTCAAAAATCACTGCAGATGGTGATTATGCCATGAAATTAAAAGACACTTGCTTCTTGGAAGGAAAGCTATGACCAATCTAGACAGCATATTAAAAAGCAGAGACATGACTTTGCCAACAAAGGTCCATCTAGTCAAAGCTATGGTCTTTCTAGTACTCATGTATGGACGTGAGAGTGAAATCGCTCAATCGTGTCCGACTCTTTGCGACCCCATAGACTGTAGCCTACCAGGCTGCTCTGTCCATGGGATTTTCCAGGCAATAGTACTGGAGTGGATTGCCATTTCCTTCTCCAGGGGATCTTCCCAACCCAGGGCTCGAACCCGGGCCTCCCACATTGTAGACAGACGCTTTACTGTCTGAGCCACCAGGGAAGTCCTATGGATGTGAGAGTTGGACTATAAAGAAAACTGAGTGCTGAAGAATTGATGCTTTTGGACTGTGGTGTTAGAGAAGACTCTTGAGAGTCCCTTGGACTGCAAGGGGATGCAACTAGTCTATGCTAAAGGAAATCAGTCCTGAATATTCATTGGAAGGACTGATGCTGAAGCTGAAACTCCAATACTTTGGCCACCTCATGCGAAGAGTTGACTCATTGGAAAAGACCCTGATGCTGGGAAAGATTGAAGGCACGAGGAGAAGGGGACGACAAAGAATAAAATGGTTGGTTGGCACTCCCAACTCGATGGACATGAGTTTGAGCAAGCTCCAGGAGTTAGTAAAGAACAGGGAAGCCTGGCATGCTGCAGTCCATGGGGTCGCAGAGTCGGACACGACTGAACTGAACGGACAGATCTAGACACCAGAACTCTGAGACAATCAATTTCTTTTCCTTTAGCCACCCAATTCTGATACTTTATTATGGCAACCTTAAGAAAGTAATTAACAACTTGAATGAGGAAAGATGACAAGCTTGTTCCAATAACAATATGTATCAGATATTGGAATGATCTGAGGATTTTTATAGACAGATTTATTGAGATATAATTCACATAACGTACAATTCTCCCATTTTAAGTGTGCAGTTTAATGTTTTTTTAGTATACTCATAGGATTGTGCAATCATAACCACAATCTAATTTTAGAACATTTCACACCCCACTAAAAGGAAGCCATATCTATGAGCAATCAACCATCATCCCTATTCAACCCCAGACATAAGAATCCAGGGATCGATTTTCTGTATTTATAAATTTGCCTATTATGGACAGTTCATATCAATGAAATCATATATTATATCACTCTTTGTAATTGGCTTCTTTCACTTAGCATGCATATAAGTGTCATTCATATTGTAGTGTGCATTAGTATTTATTTCTTTTATTGATAAGCAATATTACATTGCATGAATATGCTAATTTTTAATATATTCATCAGTTAGTGGACATTACATTTGTTCCCATTTGGGGGATATTATAAATAATTCCACTACATGTGCAAATCTTTGCTAAAATGTATCCTTCCATTTCTTTTCAGTGTACACCTTAGAGTGGTAGGTCATACAGTGATTTTATGTCTATCTTTTTGATAAACTTCCAAAATGTTTCCTGTAGTGACCATATACATTTTCACATAAACCAGCAACTTATGAGGTTCCAAATGTTCTGAACAAGGTTTTTAAAGTAGTCATCATAAATATGTTTCAATAATAAATTACAAATTCTCTAAAACAAATGAAAAATTGGAAAGTATCATAAAAATGTAAGTTATAACAAAAGGCTAAATGTACATTCTAGAACTGATGAATAGAATAAACAAAAGAACAATCTGCTGATTGGCTTGATAGTAGAATGGTAATGACAGAGATGGAATCAGTAAACCTAAGGACAGAACAATATAATTATTCAATCTGGAAAACAGAAAATTGACTGGAAAAAAAAAATGAACAGGCTTGCAATGCTCTGTGAGACATTAACAAAAGACCTAACATGTATATCATCAAGGTCTCAGATGAAGAGGGGAAAGTAGAGAAGTCTGAAAAAGTATAAAAAAATAAATCATTCCAAATAAGGCAACCTACAGAGTAAAAAGGCTGAGTGAACCCTCAAAAGAGGTAAACAAAAAGAAACCCGTCAAAAGACACATCATAAACTTCTGAAAAATAAATACCAAGAGAAAACATCACAAAAGCAAGTAGAGAAACTATGTATTACCTGTAGGGAAAAATTTTAATAACAGCCAATTACTATTGAGGCCAGAAGGAAGTGGCACATCTTTCAGGTGCTGATGGAAAAGTATTGCCAACCATGGAGTCTATACTGGTAAAGCTATTCTTCAGGAATGAAAGAGAAATTATGACATTCTCATATGAAGGAAAACAGAATTTGGGACTAGCAGACCTATTCTTAAATAATAGCTAAATTATTGTTCTTCAGCAGAAAGAAAATAAAAAAGAAGAAAAATTAGACCTTCAGAAAAGTAAGAAGAACAACCTAATCAGTAAAAATAGAGTAAATATAATAGACTATTCTTTTCCTCATGAATTTCTTAAATTATATTTAAGGGTTAAGCAAAAATTAAAGTAGTGTTGTTGAGGGTTCAATGAATGCAGAGGAAATATATGAGACAATTTTTTTTAATGGAGATAATAGAAGGATCTAAATCAAATAAAGTTTTTAAAATATCACTCAAAAAAATCACTCAGGGTAGTTAAACACTGGTAACAGTAGGCTGTGATTAAAATATATATATATACACACACACACACACACACATATAATTCTTAGAAAAGCCACTGATAATTATACAAAATGATATATACTCAAGAACACTATAAAATAAAACTGAATTATTAAATATTCCAATAACCTAAAGTAAGAAAAACAATAGAATGGGGAAGACCAGAAAATTGGAGATACCAAGGGAATATTTCATGCAAGGATGGGCACAACCACGATGATGTGGTTACTCACCTAGAGCCAGAAATCCTGGAGTGTGACGTCAATTTGGCCTTAGGAAGCATTACTATGATCAAAGTTAGTGGTGATAGAATTCCAACTTGAGCTATTTCAAATCCTACAAGATGATGCTGTTAAAGTGCTGCACTCAATATGCCAGCAAATTTGGAAAACTCAGCAGTGGCCACAGGACTGGAAAAGGTCAGTTTTCATTCCAGTCCCAAAGAAAGGCAATGCCAAAGAATGTTCAGACTATGGCACAGTTGCACTCATTTCACATGCTAGCAAGATTATGCTCAAAATCCTTCAAGCTAGGCTTCAGCAGTACATTAACTGAGAACTTCCAAATGTACTAGCTGGATTTAGAAAAGGCAGAGGAACCAGAGATCAAATTGTCAACATCCACTGGATCATAGCGGAGAAGGCAATGGCAACCCACTCCAGTATTCTTGCCTGGAGAATCCCAGGGATGGGGGAGCCTGGTGGGCTGCTGTTTATGGGGTCGCACAGAGTCAGACACGACTGAAGCAACTTAGCAGCAGCAGCAGCAACTGGATCATAGAGAAAGCAAGTGAATACTCACCCCCCAAAAAATAATCTAGTTCTTCTTTGACTACACTAAAGCCTTTCATTGTGTGGATCACAATAAACTGTGGGAAATTCTTCAAGAGATGGAAATACCAGACCACCTTACCTGCCTCCTGAGAAACCTGTATGCAGGTCAAGAAACAACAGTCAGAAGCAGACATGGAAAAACAGACTGGTTCAAATTGGGGAAGAAGTGCATCATTGTCACCCTGCTTAATTCACTTCTAATGCAGAGTAAATCATGCGAAATGCGAGGCTGGATGAAGCATAAGCTGGGATCAAGATCACTGGGAGAAATATCAACAACCTCAGACGTGCAGATGATACCACTTTAATTTCAGAAAGCTACGAGGAACTAAAGAGCCTCTTGATGAACATGAAAGAGGAGAATGAAAAACTTTGCTTGAAACTCAACTTTCAAAAAACGAAGATCATGGCATCCAGTCCCATCACTTCATGGCAAACAGATGGGGAAAAAGTGGAAACAGTGACAGATTTTATTTTCTTGGCTCCAAAATCACTGTAGATGGTGACTATGGCCATGAAATTAAAAGACATTTTCACTGAAAGAAAATCAATGACAAGCCTAGACAACATATTAAAAAGCAGACACATTACTTGGCCAACAAATATCCATATAGTCAAAGCTATGGTTTCTCCACTTGTCATGCATGGATGTGAGAGTTGCACCATAAAGAAAGCTGAGCACTGAAGAATTGGTGCTGGAGAAGACTCATGTGAGTCCCTTGGACAGCAAAGAGATCAAACCAGCCAATCCTAAAGGAAATCAACCCTGAATATTCATTAGAAGGACTGATGATGAAACTGAAGCTCCAGTGCTTTGGCCACCTGATGCAAAGAGCCCACTCATTGGAGAAGACCCTGATGCTGGGAATGATTGAAGGCGGGAGGAGAAGGAGATGACAGAGGATGAGATGGTTGGATGCTGTCACTGACTCAATGGACACGAGTTTAAGCAAACTCAATGAGATGGTTCAAGACAGGGAAGCCTGGCATGCTGTAACTCATGGGGTTGCAAGGAGTTGGACACAACTTAGTGACTGAACAACAACAACAAATTAGGGCAAGAGAATAGAAAAGGGGGAGTGAGAAAAACAAGAAAGAAACAGAAATAAATAATAAAATGGCATACCTAACCCAAAATAGTCAATAATTACATTTAATATCAATAGTCTAAATAGGCCAATGAAAATAAAGAGATTGGGAGAGTGAAAAAGGGAACATGACTCACCTGTAATCTGTGTACAAGAAATTCACTTACAATATAATTGTGTAGGCAGATTGAAGTGAACAAATGTAAAAAGACATACAATGGAAACATTGATCAAAAGTAAGCAGAGTGCCAACATCAATCAGAAGATAAAGTAGATGTTAGAGCAAAGGCAATTACCGAGGACAGAGGGACACAGCATAATAATAAAAGGATCAATCAACCAAGAAGACATAGGAATCCTAAAAATCTATGTATCAAACAACAGCAGCAAATATATGAAGTAAAAGCTAATAGAAAGGAGAAACAGAATCATTAAATATCATTGAAGTTTTCAACTGTGCTTTCTCAGTAACTGATGGAACAACTTGACAAAATCAGCAAGAATATAGCACAATGCAATAATATCATCAGCCAACAGGATCTAATTGACGTTTACAGAGCACTTCAGCCAAAAACAGCAGAATACACATTCTTTTCAAGTGTCCATGGAAAATTGATGAGGACAGACCATAACCTGGGTCATAAAAAAGACTTCAACAAATTTAAATTAATTAAAACCATAAAGAGTTCTTTCTAATAAAGGATTAAACAACAAATCAATAATATAAAAAGGAAAAATTTCTAATATTTGGAAATTTTATAAAAAAATAATTTGAAAGAATCCATAAGTCCAATAGGAAATCTCTAAAAAATTTTTCTCAAACATGAATGAATATGTATATATACATGAAAATACAACCTATCAAAATTTGTAGGTTGAAACTAATGTAGTGCTTAGAGAGAAATTTATAGCACTAAATGCTTATATCAGAAAAGAGAAAGATCTCAAATCAATAATCTAAATTCCTACTTCATGAAATT
Source organism: Bos javanicus (assembly GCF_032452875.1). Taxonomy (NCBI): domain Eukaryota; kingdom Metazoa; phylum Chordata; class Mammalia; order Artiodactyla; family Bovidae; genus Bos; species Bos javanicus. The sequence goes on along the minus strand of NC_083897.1, from coordinate 77,475,609 downwards.
ATAAAAATGAATCTAAAACAAGTAGAAGTTGGACAATGGTAAAATAAGAGCAGAAATTTACTAAATTGAAAATGAGAAAATCAATAAAGTTGGTTCTTTAAAGTAAACCAATATTTTCCACATCAGCAGGGAAGAAATGAATACATATGCTAATTTATGTATATAGCCTTCCTCCTTATGTATAGAATACAGTGCCATGATTCACATCTATTGATGCAGTGGAAAATACTTTTGATACTTTATATGTGTTTATCACCTTAATATGTTTTATATCAGATGTTTATTGTTAGTCAAGGATGGCATTGTAGAGAAATATTTTTTATCTGCTTTGCCAATTTCACATTATTGATATGCTGTTCAGATTGGACAATAAAAAACTATGCAAAACTTTAAAAGGGAATAAGTCAATAAAATTGGTAAATGTGTATTAGGATTGACAAAGATAAAAAGACAAAAGCCACCAATATCAGGAATGAAAATGTGAATAACACTACAGATTTTGCAACTATGAACAACTTTGCACTCATAAATTTGATAGATTATAAAAATGTATCAATTCCTCAAACCCCACAAAATACCACATCTCATTCAAGATAAAATAGATGACTGGAATGGTCTTATAATCATTACATTTACTGAATTTGTAATTAAAGTGCTCCTCAAAAGAAAACGTCATGTCTAGTTGGCTTCACTGGAGAATTTTACGAAACATTTAAAGAAGAACTAATATGTGAACTTCCAGATGTTCAAGCTGGTTTTAGAAAAGGCAGAGGAACCAGAGATGAAATTGCCAACAACCACTGGATCATCAAAAAAGCAAGAGACTTCCAGAAAAACATCGATTTCTGCTTTATTGATTATGCCAAAGCCTTTGTGTGGATCACAATAAACTGTGGAAAATTCTGAAAGAGATGGGAATACCAGACCACCTGATCTGCCTCTTGAGAAACCTATATGCAGGTCAGGAAACAACAGTTAGAACTGGACATGGAACAACAGACTGGTTCCAAATAGGAAAAGGAGTATGTCAAGGCTGTATATTGTCACCCTGCTTATTTAACTTATATGCAGAGTACACCATGAGAAAGGCTGGGCTGGAAGAAGCACAAGCTGGAATCAAGATTGCTGGGAGAAATATCAATGACCTCAGATATGCAGATGACACGACCCTTATGGCAGAAAGTGAAGAGGAACTAAAAAGCCTCTTGATGAAAGTCAAAGAGGAGAGTGAAAAAGTTGGCTTAAAGCTCAACATTCAGAAAACTAAGATCATGGCATCTGGTCCCATCACTTCATGGCAGAGGAAACAGTGGAAACAGCATCAGACTTTATTTTGGGGGGCTCCAAAATCACTGCAGATGGTGACTGCAGCCATGAAATTAAAAGATGCTTACTCCTTGGAAGGAAAGTTATAACCAACCTAGATAGCATATTGAAAAGCAGAGATATTACTTTGCCAACAAAGGTCCATCTAGTCAAGGCTATGGTTTTTCCAGTGGTCAGGTATGGATGTGAGAGTCGGACTGTGAAGAAAGCTGAGCGCTGAAGAATTGATGCTTTTGAACTGTGGTGTTGGAGAAGATTCTTGAGAGTCCCTTGAACTGCAAGGAGGTCCAACCAGTCCATCCTAAAGAAGATCAATCCTGGGCGTTCATTGGAGGGACTGATGCTGAAGCTGAAACTCCAATATTTTGGCCACCTCATGTGAAGTGTTGACTCATTGGAAAAGACCCTGATGCCGGGAGGGATTAGGGGCAGGAGGAGAAGGGGACGACAGAGGATGAGATGGCTGGATGGTATCACTGACTCGATGGACATGAGTTTGAGTGAACTCAGGGAGTTGGTGATGGACAGGGAGGCCTGGCCTGCTGTGATTCATGGGGTCGCAAAGAGTTGGACACTACTGAGCGACTGAACTGACTGACCATGTACAAATATCACCTGCTCTATGAAGCATTGCCAGACATCCAGAGACATGGTAAAGAACTCCTTCTCCTTTGTCTCAACAGAATCTTGCCCTTAATCTTATTCAGCTCCTTAAAGACATGGACTGTGTCTTTAAAAAATGCATCCCCATGACCTTGATCCCCATCCCCATGATCTGAAACCTGGAACATAGTGGAGCCTTGCTGACTGACTGATAGGAGAGAGCCAAGTGCTCGTCAAGATTTTGAAAACTGAATTCTAAAAACTAAGCCTAGGTTTAGAAGATCCCCTGGAGAAGGGAAAAGCTATCCACTCCAGTATTCTGGCCTGGAGAATTCCATGGAGTGTATAGTCCATGGGGTCACAAAGAGTCAGACACGACTGAGCTACTTTCACTCACTCACTCAAGCCTCCTTTATAACATCCACCAAACACCTATCTGCTGCCATCTGAGAGACAGCTGGGCCACATTTGTCCTTAGAAAAAGAAATGTTCCCTAGAATATCACTGTGTACATGAAATCCTTGTACCTGAAGGGAATTAAAGAGCTATGATTCTCACCAGGAATACAGCAGCCATGTAATCTATTAATACCTAAACTTTAAATGTAGGAAGGCTTCATTCAATGTTGTTTTAAGTCCTTGCTTCTTTCCTTAATCTACACTTTGTTCCTGGGTGATCTTTCCTAACTTGATAGTTTTAAATGCAATCTCTAGCCCAGATATCTCCATATTCACAAGTCCCAAAGCTTACTTTACCCTGTTCTTTGAAAGAATAATAAGCCACTTCAAATAGTATATGGCCAAAGTAGAACTCTTGATTTCCTCTAAGCAAACCTGTTCCTATCCCAATTGTCACCATCTTTGTAAAATTCATCCCTAAGTACCAAGCCACTCAAGCCAAAGCTTTAAAATTTACTCTGAATATTCCCCACATTTTCTTACTCCCTAAACATAATACATCACCAAATCTTAATTCTTCCTAAGAAATACTGGGAATGCACAAAATTTTCTCCTTCTCATACCATAATAAAAATCCAATCTACCATTATCACTAACCTAGATTATTCCAATAGTCAATAGTCTCTAATTTTGCTTTTTCTCTGTTCTACCATCCATTCACCAGAGAGCAGCCAAAATAATGTCTTCAAAACATTATGTCCAAACTACCCAAAGCCACATATAGACTCAACACAATCCCCACCAAAATACCAATGCCATTCTTCACAGAAATAGAAAAAGCAAACCTAAAATTTACATGGAACCTCAAGAGTCTGAATAAATGAAACAATCCTAAGGGAAAAGAACAAAGCTAGAGGTATCACACTTTCTGATTTCAGACTCTACTACAAAGCTGTCATAATAGAAACAGTATGACACTGGCATAAAAATAGACACATGAACCAGTGGAACAGAATACAGAACCCAGAATTAAAGCCCACATATATGGTCAACTAATGTTTGACAATGTATCCAAGAATACCCAATAGAGAAAGAATAGTTTCTTCAACAGATGGTGTAAAAACTGGATAAACATATGCAGAACAATAAAATTGGGCCCTTGTATTACATCACTCACAAAAGTTAACTCTAAATGGGTTAAATACTAATATAGGAACTGATACCATAAAACTCCTTGAAGAAAATGTAGGAAAAAAGTTCACTGACATTGGTTTTGGCAATAATTTTTTGTATGTGGCACCAAATCAAGCAACAAAGCACAAAAGCAAAAATCAACAAGTGGGCTACACCAAATTTAAAAGATTCTGTACAACAAAAGAAACAATTTAAAAAATTAAAAGACAACATACAGAATGTGAGAAAAAAGTTTGCAAAGCATGTATCAGTTAAGGGGTTAATATCCAAAGTATATAAAGAACTCATATAATTTAACAACAACAAAGAAAACTCTGTCTAATTTTTTTAATGGTCAAAAGAACTAAAAGGACATTTTTCCAAAGAGGACTTGAAATGTCCAGTAGGCACCTGAAAAGATGCTCAACATCACTAATCATCAGGTAAATGGAAATCAAAATCACAGAAACCCCTCACACTTGTTGAAATGGCTATTAAGAAGAATACAAGAGATAACAAGTATTGGTAAGAATGTGGAGGAAAGGGAATGTAAATTAGTTCAACCACTATGAAAAACAATATGGAGGTTTCTCAAAAAATTAAAAATAGATCTAACATATGATTAGCAATTCCAGTACTAAGCACATACCAAAAGGAAATGAAAACAAGATATTGAAGAAATAAATGCATTTCCATGTTTATTGCAGCATTATTCACAAGAGCAAAGGTATGGAAACAACCTAAGTGCCCATTGATGAATAAATGGATAAAGAGATATAGATAGGGAATTCCCTGGCAGTCCCATGGTTAGGACTCAGTGCTCTCACTGTTGTGGCCCTGGGTTCAAGCCCTGGCCAGGGAACTAAGATCCTGCAAGCTGTGCAATGTGGACAAAAAATGATGTAGACCATTAACGGGAACATGAAAAAAAAAATGTTCAACATTACTACCAGGGAAATGCAAATCAAAACCACAGTGAGATATATCACCTCATGCCCATTAGAATGACTATTATAAAGATGCAAGAAATAACAAGCATTGGAGAGGATGTCTTAGTTTTGTTGATGGGAAGGTAAATTGGTGTAGCGACTTTGGAAAACAGTGTGGAGATTTCTCACAAACAATTAAAAATAGTACTACTATATGAATACAGCTAATCTACTTCTGGATATTTATCCAAAGAATATGAAAACACTAATTCAAAAAGATATATGCACTCCTATGTTCATCTCAGTATTATTCACAATAGCAAGGAAATATAAATACCATAAGTGTCCATCAATGGATGAATGTTAAAGAAAATGTGAGATACACACACACACACCCACACACCCTGGAATACTACTACTCAGCCATTAATAAAAGACTGAAATCCTACCATTTGCCGTAACATGGATGGATCTGGAAGGTATTATGCTAAATGAAGTCAGAGAGATAAAAACAAATGCCATTAACTTCACTCATATGTGGAATCTAACAAAAAGAAGAAACCAATAAACAAGCAAAATAAAACAAAAACAAACCCATAGATACAGAAAACGATGTAGTGGTTACCAGAAGAGAAGGGGGTTGGTGTTGGATGAAATGGGTGAACAGGGTCAACTGTATGGTAATGGATGATGATTAAACTGGTGGTGGTGATCACTTTGTAGTGTATACAGACGCTGAATTACAATACTGTATACCTGAAACTTATATAATAAATATATAAATACATCCCAGATTATTTTTAGATTTAAAAATGAAAGTTAAACTATAAACAAATGGGACCTAATAAAATTTAAAAGCTTTTTTTCAATTTTATTTTTTAACTTTACAATATTGTATTGGTTTTGCCATATATCAAAATGAATCCGCCACAGGTATACATGTGCTCCCCATCCTGAACCCTCCTCCCTCCTCCCTCCCCATACCATCCCTCTGGGTCGTCCCAGTGCACCAGCCCCAAGCATCCAGTATCATGCATCGAACCTGGACTGGCGACTCATTTCATACATGATATTAAACATGTATAATTTAAAAGCTTTTGCATAGCAAAGGGAACTATAAACAAGATGAAAAGACAGTCCTCAGAATGGGAGAAAATAATTGCAAATGAAGCAAGTGACAAAGGATTAATCTCCAAATTATACAAGCAACTCATACAGCTGAATATCAGAAAAGTAAACAACCCAATCAAAAACTGGACAGAAGACCTAAAAAGACATTTCTCCATATAATACATACAGATAGCCAATAAACACATGGAAAGATGCTCAACATTGCTCATTATTGTGCTTAGATGTTCAGTCATGTCTTTGTGACCTCATGGACTGTAGCCTTCCAGGCTCCTCTGTCCATGTGGTTCTCCAAGCAAGAATACTGGAGCGGGGTGCCATTTCCTCCTCCAGGGGATACTCCTGACCCAGGATTGAACCTGTGTCTCTTATGTCTCCTACATTGGCAGGTGCATTCTTTATCACTAGTGCTACCTCATTATTATAGAAATGCAAATCAAAACTACAATGAGGTATCACCTCACACCAGTCAGAATGGCCATAATCCAAAAATCTACAAACAATAAATGCTGAAGAGGATACAGAGAAAATGGAACTCTCCTGCACTTTTGGTGGTAATGTAAACTGATACAGCCATTATGGAAAACAGTATGAAGATTCCTTTAAAAGCTAGGAACAACTCTATCATATACCCCAGCAATCCCACTACTGGGTATATACCCGAGAAAACCACAATTCTAAAAGACACATGTATCCCAAGTTTATTGCAGAAATATTTACAATAGCCAGGACATGGAAGCAACCTAGGTGTCTGTTGACAGATGAATGGATAGAGAAGATGTGGTGAAGTGAAGTAAAGTGAAGTCACTCAGTCGTGCTCGACTCTTTGCGACCCCATGGATAGTAGCCTGCACCAAGCTCCTCCATCCATGGGATTTTCAAGGCAAGAGTACTGGAGTGGGTTGCCATTTCCTTCTCCAACATGTGGTACATATATACAATAGAATATTACTTGGCCATAAAAAGTAACAAATTTGAATCAGTTGTAGCAAGTTGAATGAACTTAGAGCCTCTTTTACAGAATGAAATAAGTCAGAAAGAGGAAAATAAGTATCATATATTAATGGATATATATGGAATCCAGAAAAATGGTACTGATGAACCTAGTAGAGAATGGACTTGTGGCCACAGCAGGGAAAGGTGAGTGTGAGGCAAACTGAGAAACTGGCTTTGATATATATACACTGTCATACGTAAAACAGATAGTGAGAAGTTGCTGTATAACACAAGGAACCCAGCTTGGTGCTCTGTGATGACCTAGAGGGGTGGGATGGGGGAAGGGAGGGAGACTCAGCAGGGAGGGATAGACATATAATTATGACTGATTTGTGTTGTAAGGCAGAAACCAACACAATATTGTAAAGCAAATTTCCACCAATTAAAAAAAATTAATCTTTTAAGCATAGAAAAATTTCACTGTGAACTTGGAGTAGGCAAAAATTTCTTAAATAGCACTAACCAGAAAGGATATTAATTGATAAATTGAACTGTATAATAACTATTAACTCCTGTTCACTGAATAAGAACATTAAGATAGTGAAAAGGCAGCCTGTATATTAGAGAAGATATTTGCAATATGCATATTTGACAATAAACTTGTATATATAAAATATAAACTCTCTATAAATCAACAAGAAAAGATTGAGAACCCAGTAGAATGGGCAAAACACTTGAACAGGTCATTACAAAAAAGATATCCAAATGGCTAATAAATATGTGAAATGGAGCTCAATTTCCTTTGTCATCAGTGAAAAGTATATCAAAGTCACAATGCCATATCACTGCACCACCCATCAAAATATTAATATTTATAATGTAAAAGAAAGAATGTACCAAAAGTCAGTAAAAGTGTGGAGAAACCAGAACACTTGTTCCTTGCTCACGGCAGTATGAATTGGTGTAGCCACTTCAGGAAACTCTGTCAGAAGCTGAACATATGTATAACCTATGATCCAGCAATGGCATTCTTAGATGCCCTATGCAAATGCATGCAAAAGTTCATTAAAAAACATATACTAGAATATTCATAACAGCACTAATTATTCTAAAAACTGGAAATAACTCAAATGCTCATCAACAGTAGAATGGATTTTAAAGTTCTGATATGTCCACAAAATAAAATAATATAAGCAATGAAAATGAATGATTGACAGCTACAAGCAATGAATGAATTTCACAAATATATTGAATGAAATAAGCTAGATACACACAAATTATACCACAAGATTCCAATTACATAGAGTTAAAAAATAGGAAGAATGAATCTGTGATGTTAATATTTAGGTGTTTACCTTTCGGGCAGAGGGTGTTGTAATGAGTGAAGCAAGGTGCAAGGGTGGGCTTCTGATTGGTTATAATATTCTGTTTGTTAACTGGTTGTTGGTTACACAAATACATTCAATTTGTGAAAATTAATTGATCTGTTTACTTGTATTTTATGAACTTTTCTATAGAAATGTTATATTTCAATAAAAAGTAGGGGGAAAAGAGAAGACTAGGAATGACATAGGCCAAAATGCTAGCAATAAATATCTCTGGTTGGTGGAAACATGAATAATTTTTGAAAAAAAATTTATATGTTTTTATATCTTCCAACTTAATAACAATAATCAGACCTTGTTATTTGACTCAATAAAAATACAATTGTTTAAAAAATAAATTAAGTGATCATTACAATTTTAGATATAAAAGAATGCATATTATTAAAAAACTTAGGATATAATTAACACAATGTTGTATCCATAGAGTAATATCCAGGAATGAGATTTTTTTCCTTTTAATTTTTTTAAAATTTATTTATTTTTTGGCTATGCTGTGCAGCATATGAGATCTTAGTACCCTGACCAGGGATTGAACCTGGACCCCCTCACACTGGAAGCACAGTCTTAACCACTAGACCACCAGGGAAGTCTCTCTTTTTAATTTTTAACTGAAGTATAGTTAACATACAATATTATATTACTTTCAAGTGTACAACATAGTGATTCAACATTTATATACATAACAAATAGAGCATCACCGTGATTCTAGTTACCATCTTTCACCAGGCAAATTTATTACAATGTTATTGACTAAATTCGCTATACTGTACATTACATACCTGTAACTTATTTATTTTATAGCTGGAAGTTTGTAGTTCTTAACCTCTTTCACCTATTTCACTCATTCTCTTGTCTCCCTTCCCCTCTGGCAAACACCAATTTGTCATTCATGAGATTTTACATATGTGAATTTTCTATATAATTATATTATTTCATTGAGGACTAACACTTTTTAAATGTAATGTATTTTCTGGGTTAATAATTCTGTAATATATATTTATTTTCTTCATAAACAGAAGTTAACTTCCCTTGGTAAAGATAGGTCTTTTAATAATTATAATATGCAATTAAAATTTTGAGGACAATTAGTACATTGAGGATTTCTTGTCCTTGCCCTGAGTACCCAAACAGAATACTATTTATGTTCTAAATTCAATTTTGAATAGTGTTTCCATATCTCTTTCCCTTTGAGTGTCTACCAACTATCACTTCTTGCTGCTGTCTTCTGACTAACTTCTAGCATCTTCTGTTTTCTTAACTTTCTGCCTTTAATGTCCATTAACCTGGGAAAACAAATGACAACTGTTGTCTGAAAAGCAGTTTTTTAAAAAAGCTAAATATGAGTGAAGAGAAAAAAATCCCAAATGATACACCATAGCACACCCACTAGAATGCCCACAGACAAGAATATAGAGCAATAAGAACTCTCATACAGTACCAGTGGAAGTGTAAACTGGTGTAACAATTTCAAAAACTCTCTGGAAATATCTATGTGAACTGAAATCACACACATTTATCACACAGTAATTCCTTTCATAGATTTATTTTCAATGTAAATGAATCTGTGAACCAAAAGACAGGTATAAAAAGGTTCATAGCAGCATTTTTGGTAAGAACCACAAACTGAAAAAAAGATAATGTCCACCAGCAATTGACAGGATAGCTGTGGTATAATCATTCAATGTTAAAGTATATAATAATCCAAATGAACAAATATTGTTATATACAACAAGGATAATAAGATATAGTGGGGTTTTATTGTAAAAAAAGAGAGAGAGAGAGAGAACTACAAATGAGTACATGTTGTATAATTCCATTGATATACCAAACTCAGAAACCAGCAAAACCAATCTGTGATGATAGAAGTCAGAATAGGGGTTTCCTCTTGGGACAAGTATGAGGGAAGAGATGGGAGGGGTGCCATAGGAGGTTCTGAAATGCTGGTAATGTTTTGTTTCTTGGTTGGCATAATGGTCATAAGGTGTGTTAAATCTGTCATAATTTATCAAGCTCTGCATTCATGATTTGTATACTTTTCTCTGTATATGTTATATCTCAGTAAAGCACATAATTATAAAGTTAAAATATGTTATTAAAATTATGTGGAAGACAAATAATTGTATGGAAAGATATTCACATTTTTAAAATGCAAAAAAGGTCAGAAAATATCAAAAGAATTTCAGAATGGAGAGTATAATCCCATCTTTTTACATTCACACTTAGGATGGAAAACATGACAAAGGTCACAGTCACAGGCACAGCTCCTTCATTTTTCTTTTAGCAAGAACTAGAACTGTTTGGAGACAGGTAAAGCAGAAATGTCTGAGACCAGGAGTGTAGTTTTGTGTGGCTAAGGAACAGATTTCATGGAAGGATGTGCTAGAGGGAATAAAGATGAAAATGGAGAGACAGTAGGAACCAATTGGTGAAGAATCTGAATGCTGTAGAATGGGATCAACATGTCATTTCACAGGTAAGATATTGTCACTCAATGCTATTTTTATCTATTAGATACAGGGGTAGTAGAAAATTCAACTCACCAAAAAAAAAAAAAAAATGTGAGCTGGATTTCAGGGGCAAATTACATCTTTTTTTTTTTTTTTTAATGACTGCAGAATTTAAAATCCTCTCTGAACTTACCCCTGGGCAGTACCTGTCTAGACAAGGAGCTTGGGGTTCTTCTGGGGAAGGGGAAAGACCAGGATGAGGGATCTTATCAGATATGATCTCAATTACACCTTTGCAACAATTCAAAAGATGCTGCAGCTTTCCACAAGATTCTCCAAATATATGATTAGCATGGAAACAGAACATTTCTACCTGGTAGAACATGCACATTCACTTCTATAAAAATTTATGTCTTTAGTCCAGCTTGCTCCTGAGCCACCTGATTTGCTACTTTAAGAAAGCATCTGGAATGTAGAAAATGTCAAGTTTAAGTGTCTGGCCCCTCAAGTGCCCTCTGAAGGAATTTCAGGGCACAAGATAACTGAATTCAACATTACTATCAAGAATTTTAGGAAGGATTTCAATTGTGGCTGCAGAAAAATGCAAATTTTTCTCCTCAGTATTCCACTGCATACTCTGATGGTTGAAAGCTAGGATTTAGCTCAATTACTTTGGTAGCAGTCCCAGAATATAAAACAGCTGACCCGTCTTCCTAGTCAAAGTATTTGAATTATGCCTCCCTAAACACATGACCCGGAGAAGGTGATGGCACCCTACTCCAGTACTCTTGCCTGGAAAATCCCATGGATGGAGGAGCCTGGTGGGCTGCAGTCCATGGGGTCGCTCAGAGTCGGACACGACTGAGCGACTTCACTTTCACTTTTCACTTTACTGCATTGGAGAAGGAAATGGCAACCCACTCCAGTGTTCTTGCCTGGAGAATCCCAGGGACAGGGGAGCCTGGTGGGCTGCCGTCTATGGGGTCACAGAGTCCGACACGACTGAAGAGACGTAGCAGCAGCAGCAGCAGCAAACACATGACCAAACACCTGAATAATCAGGTCCTGTTCTGGTGTTGCTGTTCCCACCTCCTGGAGCCCCAACTGCTAAATGAAGAAACAGAAAATCCATTCATTTCTGTCTTATCACCTTCATCCTCATCTCCCTCCCTTCCTAGTGCACTTTGGCTCTAGCCACCCTGAATGACCAGTGTTATGCAAACTTATTTTGTACTTTTATACCTCTGAGCTTTTTTTTTTACTGATACCTCAGCCTAAGCTAAGCTAAGTCTCTTCAGTCGTGTCAGACTCTGTGCGACCCCATAGACGGCAGCCCACCAGGCTCCCCTGTCCCTGGGATTCTCCAGGCAAGAACACTGGAGTGGGTTGCCATTTCCTTCTCCAATGCATGAAAGTGAAAAGTGGAAGTGAAGTCGCTCAGTCGTGTCCAACTCTTAGCGACCCCATAGACTGCAGCCTACCGGCTCCTCTATCCATGGGATTTTCCAGGCAAGAGTACTGGAGTGAGGTGCCATTGCCTTCTCCTAGAAAGCCCTTATAAATCCTTCCCATCCTATTCATCACTTGAGCTCAGTTCGTTCTTGAGGCATGTGTCCCCAGTCTGAGACACCTCAGACTAAGCTGTAATTCATTGCTTGTTCCTTCTTCTGTGTTTGTACCGTATGTTAACTGTCATTTCACAGAGCATATATTTTCAACTACTTTAATTATTAGTGCCTTAAATAAACAGGGCTAATCATCTGTGACAGAGAAGGCACGTGCAACCCACTCCAGTATTCTTGCCTGGAAATTCCCATGGATGGAGGAGCCTGGTAGGCTGCAGTCCATGGGGTCGCTAAGAGTCAGACATGACTGACGCGATTTAGCAGCAGCAATCATCTGTGATGGGCAGATGGTATGAAAGAAAGTACTTTTATTGAGACTCTGGCAGACAGGTTCAAATCCTGATCTCTTCCACTTGTTTTTGCCTGACTTTGGACAGGTAAATTCACCTCTCTGACTTAGTTTCCATACATTTGAATCAGTTCTAATGAGGTGGATGAAACTGGAGCCTATTATACAGAGTGAAGTAAGCCAGAAAGAAAAACACCAATATAGTATACTAACGCATATATATGGAATTTAGAAAGATGGTAACAATAACCCTGTATATGAGACAGCAAAAGAGACATAGATGTATAGAACAGTCTTTTGGACTCTGTGGGAGAGAGCAAGTGTGGGATGATTTGGGAGAATGGCACTGAAACATGTATAATATCATATATGAAACGAGTCGCCAGTCCAGGTTCGATGCACGATACTGGATGCTTGGGGCTGGTGCACTGGGACGACCCGGGGGGATGGTATGGGGTGGGAGGAGGGAGGAGGGTTCAGGATGGGGAGCACGTGTATACCTGTGGTGGATTCATTTTGATATATGGCAAAACCAATAAAATAGTGTAAAGTTAAAAAAAATAAAAGTAGCTACCTCATAGTTAAGATTAAGTGATTCAGTGAGATAAGTGAAAACACCAGAAATAGTGTCTGGCACAAAAGTGCTCCACTATTATTACCATTGTTTGATCCTACTCCAGAATGTAAGCTCTACACAGAAAGGGATAATCATTACGTTTGTACTCTGGTGTACCCCTAGTACCCAGTACTGTGCCTAGCATGTGACACATACTCAAGAAATATATGCTGAATGAGTGGATGAATTAATGAATCTGTGAAATAATTCTCATCTTCAGTATCCTCCCCTCCAAATCCTCTATTGCCTATTAGCTTTACACCTCACAGGAAAACTTCGTGGTGCTTCATTGAACATCCCCCATCCCTTACCCTTTTGCTTTACCTCTGTTTATTACCGCCTTTCATGAATTCTCTCTAACAAGTTTGACTGTAGCAGGAACCACTCCAACAGCAGCTTGGGCCAGGCAGAAGTAGGGGGCGGGTGAGGAGGACTTAGAGTGGGGCGTGGCCACCACGTCGCAGAACCCAACTGCGCCTGCGTAGGCTGCGGCAAACCCTAGCTCTGTGAGGTTTGCGGTCATTGCTGGCTGATGTTTGTGTAGGAAGATAGCTTCTCTCACCAGCTGTCACTTCTGACCCGCCCAGCTCCCGGGCCTCTGGCTTTGGCTTTGTGCTGAGGCGCCAACACACCTACCATCCTCTCTCTGACGGATCGCAGACCTCCCCGTTCCTGTCTCCTGGAACCATGTCTCTGGTAAGCAAGAATGCGTGTCACCGCAGCGCAGAGACCACTGCAGATTACAGCGACTTCCATGGTGAGATGCAGGCTACTGATGCCTCTGGGCTCCCCGCTTCCATGATAGTTCCTGATGCCCCCCAGGGCCCTCAGGCGCCGGTCGACCCTCAGGTTGCCAGCGCTTCCCAGGCTGCGCAGGACCCAAAAGACCTCGATGTGCTGATTGATGAGCAGTCCCGACGTTTGGGGGCGCTCAGGGTGCACGATCCTCTAGAAGACAGGTCGATTGCTTTGGTGAATTTCATGCGCATGAAAAGCCAAATCGAGGGGTCTATTCAGCAGACAGAGATGCTGGAGTTCCTCAGAGAATACTCAGATCAGTTCCCTGAGATCCTCAGACGAGCCTCAGCCCATCTGGATCGGGTCTTTGGGTTGAATCTGAGAGTTCTTGATCCCCAAGCTGACACCTACAACCTAATCAGCAAACGGGGTCTCCAGACCAATGATTGGATAGCAGAATCCCTGGACATGCCAAAGGCAGGTCTCCTGGCCTTGGTCCTAGGTCACATTCTCCTAAATGGTAACCGAGCAAGAGAGACTTCCATTTGGGATCTGTTGCTAAAGGCTGATGTGTTAGGTGAACCCCAGAGGATCAACATCCCCTTTGGGAACACAAGGAACCTCCTAACTACTGACTTTGTGCGTATGCGATTCTTGGAGTACTGGCCAGTGTATGGCACTAATCCCCTTGAATTTGAGTTCTTGTGGGGTTCTAGAGCCCACAAAGAAATCACAAAGATGGAAGCCCTGAAGTTTGTGGCAGAGGCCCATGATGAAGAACCCTGGAGCTGGCCAGAAGAATATAATAAGGCCCTAGAAGCTGACAAGGCCAAAGAAAGAAGCCAGGCTGCTGGCTTAGAGTTCTGGTCAGAAGACACTATGAATGATAAGGCAAATGATTTGGTCCAGTTGGCCATTAATGTCACAGAGGAGTTGTTACCTATACATCAGGATGAGCTATTGGCTCACACTGGCAAAGAATTTGAGGATGTGTTTCCAAATATCCTCAGTCGAGCTACTCTAATACTTGATCTGTTCTATGGGTTCTCTCTGATTGAGGTTGATACCAGTGAGCACATTTACCTCCTTGTCCAGCAACCAGAATCAGAAGAAGAGCAAATGATGCTAGAGAGCCTGGGGAGACCCACTCAAGAATATGTGATGCCAATCCTGGGTTTGATCTTCTTGATGGGCAACCGTGTCAAAGAGGCCAATGTCTGGAATTTGCTTCGGAGATTTGGTGTGGATGTAGGGAGAAAGCATGCCATCACCTGCAAACTTATGAGACAGCGCTACTTGGAATGCAGGCCACTCTCCTATTCTAATCCAGTTGAATATGAGCTTCTATGGGGTCCTCGAGCTCACCTTGAAACCACCAAAATGAAAGCCCTGGAGTACATGGCCAGGCTCTACAGAAAGCAACCACAGGACTGGCCAGAGCAATACAGGGAGGCTGTTGAAGATGAGGAGGCCAGAGCCAGATCTGAGGCAACTGCCATGTTCTTCTTTGGCCCCATGTGAAGTCTGAGGGAAGTGTGTCACTTCAGTTAGGTGGCATCAATTAAAGGGGCCTGGGGAAATGGGTATTGGGGCCCCAAATCAGAAATTGGGCAGGGTTGGGGTGAAAAGTACACATTGTGCTTGCTATTTGTGTTCCATTTCTAATAGTATTTTCTTCCTTTTAATATACCCTGAATTAGATTCATGATCAGTGTTTAAAAATAGAATTGCTCATTTGTCATTTCTGTCTTGTTTCATTATAAAAGTTCATATGGCTGCATAAAATGTATTGGTAATATTTACATCTTTCTATGATGTGGAAGAAAATGTATAGCTTTTCTTTAACCATTTGAAATAATCAATGAAATGGTCTCATACAGGAGTTAAGTAACAACAGTGATAATATACACACAAGAAAAACACAAAATCATTGGTCTGTTGATGTTCTCCCATTGTGTCTACTGTTTTTTTTTTTTTTAATTACTGGCATTTACCTGTATTTGCTTTGTGGTTCCAGAGTGTAGTGAAAAATAAAAGTTTAATGAATTAGTCTCCATGCTTAAGTACTATTTTATTCCACAAACATTTATTAAATATCTGCCATGCTGTAAGCACAGTGCTTCATGCTGGAAATATAAGGGTGAGGAAGAGCCAGTTGAGCCTCAGGGCTTAAGGGGGAGGGTCTGTGAAAGTAAACCAACAATTATATTATTGTTGTGGCAAGTGGTATAATAGGGGTAAGCTCAGAGATCTATGAGAGTTTGCAGGAGTAACTCCCAACTAAACTGCAAGTTGTGGGAGGGGACAGTGAAGGGGCAGGGGTGTCACACAAATGGAGGCGTGGTCAGAGGTGGTGGCAGGGGAGGATGCGGTGGTATGCAGGGCTAGGGACAAGTTAACCTTTAGTGACTTCTAAAGACCCGAGGTTGGGAAGAGGGAGGGAAGGAGGGCTAGTCCATGAAGTCAGGGGCAGTATGTAAAATTGCTTCGTGGGATTTACATGAAGCTCAGGAAGAAAATGTTGAGTTCAAGTTAAGAGCAGAGTGAGAGAAATAAGCCTGTGGCAGAGATAACAAAGTTTCAGATTCTCAGAGAGTGGGTCTTAGAAATCAACAATGATTCTCCTGAAGGCAGCTAGTCCTGGATCTCCGTCAGACCTAACAGTTCACGTGGAGGAACTCTGAATGGCAACCTCAGCTGCGCTGTTTATTTCTGCACTCAGCCGTTAAGGTGAGTGTTAGTATTTTGGTTCTCTTCATCCAGATCCGGGGTCTCACAGCTTTTAACCCTGATTGCAGCTCTCCCCTAGAGAGCTGGCAGCAGCAGCTAACAATTCCTGTAAGGGAGCCCTGGCTTAGTAGTATATTATACCTAAAGTCACCTCTAATGCAAGGTTTCGGGGGAAGAAGGGGGCTGCCTATCAGTGGTGTAGGTTTTATGCTTCGTCTCCTCCTGGCATCCATAAGCTTTCTGCCCTTTCATCCATTTAATCACTAGAGGCTACCCTCAACTGCCACCTTCTATCAGATGGAAGAGAGGACTTTCCTCACATTTTCGTCAGTCTCAAGAAGAGAACAACACAATCGTCTAACGTGGGAGAGGGCACAGGAAGAGGGGAGATACACTCTTTCGGTCCCAAGTCCAGCAGCAGTGCCGAAGGCAAACGAGCTGCCGGCTTGGGGAAGTCACTGCGCAGGCGCACTCCACGGTTGCCTGGGCGATAGCGCCCCAACTCGTCTCAGAGATCTCCCCTATCGTTGCATTCCCAGGAAAACTAAAGGCTAAGGGCGGAATTTCCAGGGACAAGAAAATGTGTAACTGGAGAACTAAAGGGGTTCTTTAAAATAGAATGGAGGTGGAGTTGTGAGGCAGGAGAATATTCAACTAAAAATCTGGGACCTTGAAATAGTGTACGACTTCCAAGCTAAACCGAAAGCCTCTCATTATTCAGCCTCCTCAGACCCTTAGTCTGTACATGCTTGTGAGGTGGGGGAAGGGGGGAAAGCTGATAAGTCCCAAGTTTTTCTTGCTCTGATTTTTGGGGGGAATTGTTAAACTCCTGGATCCTCAAATACATCAGTTCTTCTGGGGGCAACAGTAGAGAGAAACCTGCCAAGGGGAAGGTGTAGAATCTGGACCAACCATAATGTAAAGCTGCCAACTTTTTTAATACTAAATTTATGCCAGACATTGTGCTGGGTTCTTCATCTTCTTTAGCTCCAATCTCACCACCAGTTCTCCAATAAGCATTTTAATAGTCCCATTTGATACCATGGGAAACAGGCTTAGGTAAGGTGCCCAAGGTCACACAGCCAGTCAATGAGAGCTGGGATTAGAGGCTGCCTTTGGCTACAATGCATACTGTTTAGAGTGCATAGCATCACAGTCCTTTGCTAAGTCCTTACTCAAATTTACAGCTATATGCCAGGCTGGGAGGGGCTTAAGACAACAGCTCTCCAAAGGAAGATGAAAGTGAGGCTGAAATTTCTCCAGGCTCTTCTTTGTTCAATCACTCAGGCTCCATGAGAGCTGTAGGTGTAGAATTTGCGTTTCTGTCTAGTCTCCCTACTCTGTCCTATGAGTCTTCCCCACTTCATTCTCTTCTGCAAGCTTCCAGCCTTATCTGCTGGCTTTTACCTCGGGAGCATCAAACATCACCATTTCTCCAGAAGTGTTGGCAATGTTGTTGTTGTTGTTGTTGTTTTTGTAACTCTGAAACAACAATGATCTGATAGAGCTCCTGCCTTGCCCAGGGGAGCTAAGGATGCAAAAACAGAAGTGAAAAATAGCTTCTGTGTCACAGATGCCACAGGTAGTCTCCCAGAAGTAACAAAAGTGAGGGTTGTACCGAACACATGCCAATGATAAGGGAAAAGGTATAGTATCTTAGTAACTACAGCCATTCCTTTGAAGGTCATGAAAGGCCTGGATATTCCCCTTTATTCAAGTACCAAATTAAAATTAGCACCCCTTAGGGGAAACACTTAGGGGTAGAAATGAGTGTCAGGCAAACAATATTTACAAACAATGTTTGAATTACTCTAAAGTATTAAATACAATCACAAAGCCTTAAGAACACGAGACCAAATACCCTTCTTCTGTGTAAATTAATTTGTAAAATGGTACAGTCTGAGTTCATTTGCAGACTCTTTGGGCTATTGATACCCACCAGGTATTGAAGTTTTGGCCAAGGTGGGGCTTGCAGAATGGGTATTGGTTAGATATGGACTCAGTATCCTATATGTACAATGCAATCCAGAGTCCCCTTTGATCCGTGATTGGGATTTGTGCTGGGGGAAAAGCGTTGAGAATATATGCATGTTCAAGGTTTCCCTGGTGGCTGGTAAAGAAGCCACTTGGGATGCAAGAGACTGCCAGCAATGCGGGAAACACAGGTTCGATCCCTGGGTTGGGAAGATCCCCTGGGGCAGGAAATGGCAACCCAACTCCAGTATTCTTGCCTGGGAAATCCCATGGACAGAGGAGCCTGGCATGGTCCATAGGGTCTCAAGGAGTCAAACAGGACTGAGCGATTGACCACACAGGAGCGCCCTCTTTTGGAGAGAATGGGCAGTTGTGGAAGCCTTTTCCTGCCCTTGTCTTCATCAGTTTCAGTAAACATCACAAATAAGCATTACAATCCAAGGAAAAGTTGAGCTGGACTGACAAATGTGGACTTCAAGGCAATTCTCCTAGCCCCAGGATTACTGTCCCTAAACCCCCCAATACCAACAATCTAGACCAACCTGCAAGTACCCTTCACATTTAGACAAGGACCCCACAGTCTCCTCCCTTCCTAGAGGGTATCTCCATGCAGGGAGATTTCTCACTCAACAGTTTCTCCTCCCCTTCCATGAGTACTCAAAAATGTCTTAAGGAATTTTCTACAGGCAGGTTTTGAGGCTAGTTGCAAACAAAGTTGGAAAAGAATTATCAGAGTAGGTCCTGCTCCCTGAGATACTTTGTTCTAGTTCCCATGTGAACATTCTAAGCATAAGGAGGGGATAGTATATCAGAATGGCTATGAACTCTGAATCTGGACAATGCTGGCTCTGTCACTTCCTAGCCATATGACTTATGCAAGTTACTCAACATCTCTTTCTAAACCACTCAAAGCTGTTTTCAAGAAATTGATAGAAAAGCCCAGGTTCACACATTTATTATTTGATGACATCAGAACTATAACCCAGGCCAATTGTATTTTAGTCTAGCAGTATTTACATCCTACATCAGTGATTTTAAGACTACTAATTATCAACACCTTGGTAGTTGTGTTCAAATGGATACTCAGTTCTTAGACTTACTAGTGTTTTTATACTTTAGTAAATATTTCAGGTGAATATTAGCCCTGGATAGTTTTGAATTACTGAGGTCTAGTTGCATTGGTCGGAGAAGGCAATGGCACCCCACTCCAGTACTCTTGCCTGGAAAATCCCATGGATGGAGGAGACTGGTAGGCTGCAGTCCATGGGGTCGCTAGGAGTTGGACACGACTGAGCAACTTCACTTTCACTTTTCACTTTCATGCACTGGAGAAGGAAATGGCAACCCACTCCAGTGTTTTTGCCTGGAGGATCCCAGGGACGGGGGAGCCTGGTGGGCTGCTGTCTATGGGGTCCCACAGAGTCGGACATGACTGAAGTGACTTAGCATAGCATAGCATAGTTGCATTGGTAATATATTCTTTACAGACACCTATCCATAAGACACTTTTTAGGAGCTTGTGTGTAGTCTCTAAGTAGGCCTCAGTGACCTATGGATAACCATCTGTTTTATATACCACTCTGGGAGTCCCAAATAGTGAGCATGACTTCTCATATAAAGTGGCAGGATTAGAAAGGGATTTGGGAGCTGAAACCTAAAATCTGAACAGCCTATCCCAAGCTGCCTTTCTCCTGAAAGCGCTTGCTTTGGCATGGGCTGGCCAGGGTAGGGCATCTGTTTTCTGAGTGTCCACTTTCTAGAAATATAGAAACAATGAGGATGTAGAAAAGAAGGACACAAGAATATCATTGCTTCTGAAGCTGCCCTCTGTTCTGAAGCCTCAGCCACACCTCAGAAAAGCTTCCTTGCTGGTAAGGGCTGAAGGCTACAGGGTACCCTGGAATGGGCCCAGTCTGAATTGCTCTCCTTCTGCAATACAAAGAGGATTGCTGTCCTAGAAGAAGATGTTCATTATTCCAGTGAGGCAGACCACCCTGAGATCCAGCTGTGGAGGCCAGGTATGGAAAACTGGATGCACACATGACTGCTCTCCTTTCTCTGGATTGGAGGCAGGGTGGGGGAGAGTATAAGGACTGGGATGGAGGAAGTAAATAGGGGGAGCTTTGGCACAACTGTTAACCATTTATATGACGTTTCTTCACACATATATGGCCGTGGACATCCTCATAGTTCCTAACAGGGACATGCTGAGTGAAGAGAAGTTGATCACTAGATCTGACAGGGAACAAACTGGCCCCTGAGGTCAATGGAAGCACCAAAGTATATTGTATAGACGAACTCCATTGCTAATCCTGGAGAAGGCAACGGCAACCCACTCCAGTACTCTTGCCTGTAAAATCCCATGGACGGAGGAGCCTGGTGGGCTGCAGTCCCTGGGATCGCTAAGAGTAGGACACAACTGAGCGACTTCACTTCCACTTTTCACTTTCATGCATTGGAGAAGGAAATGGCAACCCACTCCAGTGTTCTTACCTGGAGAATCCCAGGGACGGGGAGCCTGGTGGGCTGCCATCTATGGGGTCGCACAGAGTCGGACACGACTGAAGTGACTTAGCAGCGGCAGCAGCATTGCTAATCCTACCAACAAGGAGTCAGGCCCAGCTCAGCTCAATCCTCAGGTACTTCTACTTAAGACTGTCTTGGCCCCTGAGACTCACCTATACTGGAGGAGCACCTGGCTTGTCCAAAACTCACCCACCTGGTTTAGTTTAACAAGCAATTGCTGAATGCCTAATATATGTGTAACATATGCTGGACTTGTTGTATTAGACATTAAGACACAGGGGTGATTAAGATAAGGCCCCTACCTTATCTGTGTTCCAACTATTTGATCAATCTAATAAGATTTTTATTTCAATGTGTACCTTTTTCATTTCTAGAATTTCTAATTGTTCTTTCTCAAACATACCTTAAATTTTAAATTAAATTTTAAAAATAAATTCCAGTCCTCTTTTCATCTCTTTAAACATTTTAAGCAGTCTTATTTTTATCAGTTGTCTATTATTGCTTATTTCTTTAGTTGTAAATTCTGCCTTTTTTGGGGTCTGCTCAGTATCTAATGGTGGTGAGTTTTTGTATGGGCATTATAACTTGTATCTGTATGCTAGTCTTTAGCTGACATTATCTTCTTAGAAGCTCTCTAAGGCTGGCTCTGCTGCCAATTTCTCCCTCCTGGGGAGGAAAGATGGAGCTATGTGCTGTCTGGTGCAGCTGTTCTACCCCTAGTCCTTCCAGCACAGACACAAAAACCTTTCTGAGCTTGGAGGCTCTCTAGAGCTCCCCTAGAGAGAATACTTCCTGCTCCATAGAAGCCTTCTCCTGTACATATATCTGTGAGATATTTATCCAAATCTCTGCTGCCCTTTATGACTCAGTGCTCTTATAATTTATTCCTTTTATAAATCGTTAGTGACATTTAAATGGGATTTTGGAAAGATGAGGAAAAAACAATATAATCCCATGTCATGACCAGAACACAATTTATTTTAATACATACAAGTTGAAGTAATTGCAAGTATTTTGGTTATACTTGTTATTATAATTAGAGTCCGGAGAAGGCAATGGCACCCCACTCCAGTACTCTTGCCTGGAGAATCCCATGGATGGAGAAGCCTGGTAGGCTGCAGTCCATGGGGTCTCAAAGAGTCGGACATGACTGAGCGACTTCACTTTCACTTTTCACTTTCATGCATTGGAGAAGGAAATGGCAACCCACTCCAGTGTTCTTGCCTGGAGACTCCCAGGGACGGGTGAGCCTGGTGGGCTGCCATCTATGGGGTCACACAGAGTCGGAGATGACTGAAGCGACTTAGCAGCAGCAGCAGCAGCAGCAGCATAATTAGAGTCCCTACATTCATTGAAATAGTATAAAATATTTGGAAATGATGGAGTAGAGACTATTATTAAAGAATACAACCATTGAAACAAGTATAATATAATATAAGAAACAAATTGCCAGTCCAGGTTTGATGCAGGATACAGGATGCTTGGGGCTGGTGCACTGGGATGACCCAGAGGGATGGTATGGGGAGGGAGGTTGGGAGGGGGGTTCAGGATGGGGAACACGTGTACACCCGTGGTGGATTCATGTTGAAGTATGGCAAAACCAATACAATATTGTAAAGTAATTAGCCTCCAATTAAAATAAATAAATTTAAATTAAAAAAAGAATACAAAATTATGGTTAATATATATTGTTAAATACAAAATGCAAGCTGTGAAACAATAGAGTCAATATTATCTTGTAATATGTATATTTAAATAATGGGAATATATTTCTTTTCAAATTGATGAATAGTGGTGCAATAGACAAAATAATAGCTGCTCAAAGATGTCCACATCCTGATCCCTGAAACCTGTGAATATGTTACTTTACATGGCAAAAGGGACTTTTCAGATTGATTGAGTTAAGGATATTGAGTTAGGGAAATTATGTTGGATTATTCAGATGGACCCAAGGTTAGGACAAGAGTCTTTATAAGAGGGTGGCAGGAGAATTAGTTAGTAGTAGGGGATGTGACAAACGAAGCAAGAGGTTGAAGTAATGTGAGAAAGGGATCCTGAACCAAGAAACACTGACAGCCTCTGGAAACTGAAAAGGCAAGGAAATGGAGCCTCCCTTCAAAGCTTCAAGAAAGAACTAGTCCTACTGACATTTTGACTTTAGTCTGATGAGACTGATTATGAACTTTTGAACTTCAAAATTGTAAAATAACAAATTTTTGTTGTTTTAAGCCTCTAAAGTTGTGATAATTTGTTACAGCAACAATAGGAAACTAATACAAATGCTTACTAGAGGGTAGAGAATTTTAAAGTGTCTACTTTTGCTTGAAAAGAAATTAACATCCAGATAAACAAGACAAATAAAATACAGTGCTTAAAGCAGCTGAATCTATCCATAACAATGAGACTCTGGTGTCAGCTTATGATTGTAAAAAAATTAAAATGTTGCAATACCCATGTAGGAGAATACAGAAGGAAAAGTGGAAGTACTTACATGTCTCACAGAAATATAAAGTGATAGTAGGTTGTATAGGACTACATCAATTACTTCATAAAAATTTTAAGGAAATGCTTGTGTCCTGTACACTGTAGTTTCATTTCTAAGAATAGATTTTGAGAAAACATTCTTGGATGTGAGCTTACATTTGGTTTGAAAGTATCATCCCAGGCTTAAATGAGGAAAAACACCAACTAAAACCAACTAAAAACACCAACTAAACTTTTAATAATATTTGATTGATAAGGAAAATAAAGATTGTCCTATGCAATAGAATGACATACAGATATCAGAAGTTTTATGATGTTCAGGTTCTTCTCTGATGGTCCAGTTACTAAGACTTCACGCTTTCACTGCAGGGGACACAGGTTCAATTTCTGGTCAGGGAACTAAGATACTGCATGTCATATGGCACAGCCAAAAAAAAGTTGATGTTCAATAATGGTTAATAGCAAGAAAGTCTGTTTAGGAAACAATACCAACAGTGTGACTCAATTTCTATGGAATAAAAGAGAACTATTTCTCTAGCCACATTATAATCTTATTTATCTCTGGTTAGTGGCTTTATGGGTGCTTTCTATTTTTTAAAAAAATATATTCTAATATTCATTTTCTTAATTTTCCACAGTGGAATTACATTTGTTCTAACTGTAGAACAAATGTAATTGAAGAAAACATCAGAAGCACACTGCGATAACCTCTTTCTTTCGAAAAGTAAAGAATTCAAATGTTCTGAATGAGGGTTGGGTTGAGGAGACAATCTCTGATGCTGTGGGTGGGAGCATACACATGAACAGCCCCTTTGTGAAGCGTCTTTTGGCAACAAATAACACTTTTGAAGATTTTCTCAGGAAATAATCCAGCAGAGAAGCATAGATCTAGCTATATGGATAATATAGAAATATTGATGGTTCATGATAAAATTTGAAATGATTTTAAAACCAAAAATTAGTTACAGAAAATAGGATTTGTTAATTAATCTGAATGAAATTCTGTCACTGAATAGGAAGTATCAGAAAAATATTTAAATGCACATAAAGTCTGAAGATTTATCATTTTGTAATAAAAAGCAAATATTTGGCATGATTATATTTCTGTAGAAATAAACATATCTACACAAAATTTATACAATGCAAATGAATGTTCTCAAATTAAACTTTGATCATATCTCTGTGTTACATGTAATTCTGGTGACTTTCTAACCTTCTTATCCTGATTTTTATTTGTCTACAACAAAGTACTGTCTCTTGTGTAATAATATTTTTAAAGCCTGTATAAAACAATAAGGATCAGGTAATTTTAATTAATGAAATGAGCACAGACCCAGTGTAATTAATGATACCCAATGGAAGCATTCACTTGAACACTGTGTCACATTACCCATGAGACCCTATATTGGAGCAACATCAATGAAAGCCATTTGGCAGCATTTCATTCAAAGCTTTGAAAGACACAGGCACTTTCAAAGTGCCATTTAACCTTGAGAAATCTTTGCTCATAAGTAATTCTGAATATCAGCATAAATGTAAATACAAAGATGTTCTACTAACTACCACCTATTCAAATTAGGAAACCTTGAAAACTCAACACTGATGGAGAGGGTTGAGAAAGTATGAATCAGTCATGGGAATTTAATGTATTATAAGCACTGCAAATTATGTCATGGAAGAATTTTTAAAGACATGGAAAATTGAAAACTAGGGATTTAAAACATTTTAAAATAATTATTGAAACACAGGAAGTTGCAAAGCTGGTACAAAGAGATTCTGTATACTTTTCACCCAATATTTCCCAGTGATTATTACTTAAATATATATTATATGATATCAAAACCAGGAAACTGACATGGATATAAATGTTTAGTTCTATATCATTTTATCACATGTAACCACCACCACACGCAAGATATAAAACTATTCCATCCCAACAAACATTTCCTTCTTGCTACCCCTTTATAGTCAACACCCAGACTGATTTTTCACCAGAAACCTTGCAGGCCAGAAGGGAATGGCAGGATTTAAAGTGATGAAAGGGAAAAATCTAAAACCAAGATTACTCTAACCAACAAGGATCTCATTCAGATTTGAAGGAGAAATCAAAAGCTTACAGAAAAGCAAAAGTTAAGATGATTCAGCACAACCAAAGTACCTCTACAACAAATGCCAAAGGAACTTCTCTAGACAGGAAACGCAAAAAGAAAAGGCCTACAAAAACAAACCCCAAACAATAAGGTACATGCTAACAGGACCATACATGTCAATAATTACCTTAAATGTAAATGTATTAAATGCTCCAAGGAAAAGACACAGATTGACTGAATGGATATAAAAACAATACCCCTATACATGCTGTCTTGAAGAGACCATCAGACCTAGGAACACAGATAGACAAAGTGAGGGGCTGGAAAAAGATATTCCATGCAAATGGAAGCAAAAAAGAAAGCAGGAGTAGCAATACTCATATCAGATGAAATAGACTTTAAAATAAAGAGTTAAAGAAGACAAAGAAGGACACTACATAATGACCAAGGGATTAATCCAAGAGGAAGATATAGCAATTATAAATATATACACACCCAACAAAAGAACACCTCAATACATTAGGCAAATGCTAACAACTTTTAAAAGGGAAATAACAGCAACACGATAATAGTGGGGATTCTAATAGCACACTGACACCAAAAGACAGACTATCCAGACAGAAAATCAATAAGGAAACACTACCTATAAAAGGTACATTGGACCAGTTGGACCTAATTGATATCTAAGGGACATTTCATCCAAAAACAGTAGATTTCACTTTTTTCTCAGGTTTACATGGAACATTCACCAGGATAGATCACATCTTGGGCCACAAATCAAGACTTGGTAAATTTTGAAAAAATGAAAACATTTCAAGCATTGTTTCTGACCACAAGGCTACAAGATTAGATATCAACTACAGGAAAAAGAATACAAAAACCTCAAACATATGGAAGTTAAATGATACATTTCAGAATAACCAATATATTTCTAAAAATCAAAAAGGAAATAAAATATGCCTAGAAACAAATAAAAATGAAAACAGAACTACCCAAAACCTTTGGGATGTAATAAAACCAGTGCTGAGAAGTTTATAACAATATAAGTTTACATCGAGAAACAAGAGAGATATCAAATAAACAACTTAACCTTACACTTAAATTGACTAGATTAAAGAAGAACAACAACTACTACTACTACAAAAAAAAAAAAAACAACAAAAACCCAAAGGTAGTAGAAGGAAAGAAAGCATGAATTTGAGAGAAGAATTAAATGAAAAATAATGAAGATGACAATAGACAACATAGGTTGGATCACAGAAAAAGCGAGAGGATTCCAGAAAAACATCTACTTCTGCTTCATTGACTACACTAAAGCATTTGTGTGAATAACAACAAACTGTGGAAATTCTTAAAGAGATAGGAGTAAAGGAACACCTTACAGGCCTCCAGAGAAACCTGTATGCAAGTCAAGAAGCAACAGTTAGAATGAGACGTGGAACAACGGACTGGTTAAAAATTGGGAAAGGAGTACATCAAGGCTATATATTGTCACCTTGTTTATTTAACTTATATGCAGATTACATCCTGAAAAATGGTGGACTGGATGAAGCACAAGCTGGAATCAAGACTGCCAGGAGAAATATAAATATCTTTGTATCAAAATATCTCAGATATGTAGATGACACTACCCTTATGGAAGAAAGTAAAGAAGAACTAAAGAGCCTCTTGATGAAGGTGAAAGAGGAGAGTGAAAAAGCTGGCTTAAAAATCAGTATTCAAACAACTAAGATTATGGCATCTGGTCCCCTATATCATGGCAAATAGATGGGGAAATAATGGAAGCAGTGACTTTGTTTTCTTAGTCTCAAAAATCACTAATGATAGTGACTGCAGCCATGAAGTTAAAAGACACTTATTCCTTGCAAGAAAAACAAGGTTTATCTATGACAAACCTAGACAGCATATTAAAAAGCAGAGACATTATTTTGCTGAAAAACGTCCGTATAGTTAAAGCTATGGCTTTTCTAGTAGCCATGTATATATGTGAGACTTGGGTCATAAAGAAGGCTGAGCACTGAAGAATTGATGCTTTTGAACTGTGCTGTTGGAGAAGACTCTTGAGAGTCCCTTGAACAGAAAGGAGATCAAACCAGTCAATCCTAAAGGAAACCAGTCCTGAATATTCATTGGAAGGACTGATGCTGAAGCTCCAATACTTTGGCCACCTGATGTGAAGAGCTGACTCATTGGACAGGACCCTGATGCTGGGAAAGATTGAAGGCAGGAGGAGAAGAGAACGACAGAGGATGAGATGGTTGGATGCCATCACTGACTCAATTGACATGAGTTTGAGCAAGTTCCAGAAGATGGTGAAGGACAGGGAAGCCTGGTGTGCTGTAGTCCATGGAGCCACAAAGAGTTGGACATGACTGAGCAACTAATCAGCAACAGCAATCATAAAAAATCTCCAGAAAGTAGGCACAGAAGGAACATAACTCAACATAATAAAGGCCATATATAGCAAACCCACAGCAAATATTATCCTCAATGGTGTAAAATTCAATGCATTTCCCCTGAGAACAGAAACAAGAAAAGGGTGCCCACTCTTGCCAGTATTATTCAACATAGCTTTCGAAGTTCCAGTCACAGTAATCACAGAAGAAAAATAAATAAAAGGAATCCATTGGAAAAGAAATAAGCCTTTCACTGTTTGAAGATGACATGATCTTCTACACAGAAAACCCTAAAGATGCCAGGAGATAATTACTATCAGTAATCAATGAATATAGTAAACTCTCAGGACACAAAAGTAATATACATAAATCCCTTGCATTCCTATACACTAATGATGGAAAATCAGAAAGAGAAATTAAGGAAACTATCCCATTCACCATTGCAACAAAAAGAACAAAATACATAAGAATAAATTTAACTAAAGGAAAAAAAGACATATAGAAAGCTATAAAACACTGATGAAAATCAATGATGACACAAATAGGTGAAAAAATATGCCATGTTCTTGGAATGAAAGAATCAATATAGTGAAAATGAGTATACTACCCAAAGCAATCTATAGATTCAATGCAGCAGCTAGCTAAGTCACTTCAATTGTGTCTGACTCTGTGCGACCCCATAGATGGCAGCCCACCAGGCTCCCCATCCCTGGGATTCTCCAGGCAAGAACTCCTGAGTGGGTTGCTATTTCCTTCTCCAGTGCATGAAAGTGAAAAGTGAAAGTGAAGTTCTTCAGTCGTGTCCAACTCCTAGCCACCCCATGGACTGCAGCCTACCAGGCTCCTCCATCCATTGGGTTTCCCAGGCAAGAGTATCCCTATCAAACTACCAATGGTATTTTTCACAGAATTAGAACAAACAATTTTACAATTTGTATAGAAACACAGAAGGCCCTAAATAGCCAAAGCAATCTTGAGAAAAAAGAAGGGAACTAAAGAATCAACTTTTGGGACTTCAGATTATACTACAAAGCTACAGCCATCAAGACAGTATTGTAGTGGCACAAAGACAGAAATATAGATCAGTGGAACAACATAGAAAGTCCAAATACAATTCCAGGCATCTATGGACACCTTATCTTTGAACAAGGAAGCAAAAATATACAATGGAGTAAAGACAGTCTCTTCAACAAGTGGTGCTGGGAAAATTGGTCAGCTACATGTAAAAGAATGAAACTGGAACACTTTCTAACACCATACACAAAAATAAACTCAAAATGGATTGAAGATCTAAATGTAAGACCAGAAACTATAAAACCCTTAGAGGAAAACATAGGCAGAACACTTTCTGACATAAATCACAGCAAGATTCTCTATGACACACCTCCCAGAGTAATGGAAATAAAAACAAAAATAAACAAATGGGACCTAATTAAACTTAAAAGCTTTTGCACCACGAAGGAAACTATAAACAAGGTGAAAAGACAGTCCTCAGAATGGAGGAAAAAACATAGCAAACAAAGCAACTGACAAAGAACTAATCTCCAAAATATACAAGCAGCTCAAGTGCTTAATACCAGAAAAATGAACAACCCAATAAAAAAGTGGGCAGAAGACCTAAACAGACATTTCTCCAAAGAATATACACAGAAAAGAATAAACACACGAAAAGATGCTCAACATCACTCTTTATTGGAGAAATGCAAATCAAACCGCAATGAAGTATCTTCTCACGTGGATCAGAATGGCCACCATCAAAAAGTCTGCAAACAATAAATGCTGAAGAGGTGTGGAGAAAAGGCAACATTTTTACACTCTTGGTGGGAATGCAAACTGGTACAGCCACTGTGGAGAACAGGGTGGAGATTCCTTTAAAAAAACTTGGAATAGAACTGTCATGTGACTCACCAGTTCCACTGCTGGGCATATACCCTGAGGAAACCAGAATTGAAAGAGACACATGCACCCCCAATGTTCATTGCATCACTGTTTACAATAGCTAGGACATGGAAGCAACCTAATTGTCTACCACCAGATGAATGGATAAGGAAGTAGTGGTACATAAACACAATGGAATATAACTCAGCTACAAAAAGGAACGCATTTGAGTCAATTCTAATAAGGTGGATGAACCTACAGCCCATTATACAGAGTGAAGTAAGTCAGAAAGCGAAAAACAAATACTGTATATTAACACATTCAGTGTTAGACCATTCAGGTATGACCTAAATCAAATCCCTTATGATTATACAGAGGAAGTGAGAAATAGATTTAAGGGACTAGATATGATAGATGGAGAGCCTGATGAACTATGGACGGAGGTTCAGGACATTGTACAGGAGACAGGGATCAAGACCATCCCCATGGAAAAGAAATGCAAAAAAGCAAAATGGCTGTCTGGGGAGGCCTTACAAATAGTTGTGAAGAGAAGTGAAAAGCAAAGGAGAAAAGGAAAGATATAAGCATATGAATGCAGAGTTCCAAAGAATAGCAAGAAGAGAAACGAAAGCCTTCCTTAGTGATCAATGCAAAGAAATAGAGGAAAACAACAGAATGGGAAAGACTACAGATCTCTTCAAGAAAATTAGAGATACCAAGGGAACATTTCATGCAAAGATGGGCTCAATAAAGGACAGAAATGGTATGGACCTAACAGAAGCAGAAGATATTAAGAAGAGGTGGCAAGAATACACAGAAGAACTGTACAAAAAAGATCTTCATGACCCAGATAATCACAATGGTGTGATCACTCACATCACCTAGAGCCGGACATCCTGGAATGTGAAGTCAAGTAGGCCTTAGCATAACTATGAACAAAGCTAGTGGAGGTGATGGAATTCCAGTTGAGCTATTTCAAATCCTAAAAGATGATGCTGTGAAAGTGCTGCACTCAATATGCCAGCAAATTTGGAAAACTCAGCAGTGGCCACAGGACTGAAAAAGGTCAGTTTTCATTCCAATCCCAAAGAAAGGCCATGCCAAAGAATGCTTAAACTACCACACAATTGCACTCATCTCACATGCTAGTAAAGGAATGCTCAAAATTCTCCAAACAAGGCTTCAGCAATATGTGAACCGTGAACTTCCAGATGTTCAAGCTGGTTTTAGAAAAGGCAGAGGAACCAGACATCAAATTGCCAACATCCGCTGGATCATCGAAAAAGCAAGAGAGTTCCAGAAAAACATCTATTTCTGCTTTATTGACTATGCCAAAGCCTTTGACTGTGTGGATCGCAATAAACTGTGGAAACTTCTGAAAGAGATGGGACTACCAGACCACCTGACTTGCCTCTTGAGAAACCTATATGTAGGTCAGGAAGCAACAGTTAGAACTTAACATGGAACAACAGACTGGTTCCAAATAGGAAAAGGAGTACGTCAAGGCTGTATATTGTCACCCTGCTTATTTAACTTATATGCAGAGTACATCATGAGAAACGCTGGGCTGGAAGAAGCACAAACTGGAATCAAGATTGCCAGGAGAAATATCAATAACCTCAGATATGCAGATGACACCACCCTTATGGCAGAAAGTGAAGAGGAACTAAAAAGCCTCTTGATGAAAGTGAAAGAGGAGAGTGAAAAAGTTGGCTTAAAGCTCAACATTCAAAAAACGAAGATCATGGCATCTGGTCCCATCCCTTCATGCGAAATAGATGGAGAAATAGTGGAAACAGTGTCAGACTTTATATTTTTGGGCTCCAAAATCACTGCAGATGGTGACTGCAGCCATGAAATTAAAAGCCGCTTACTCCTTGGAAGGAAAGTTATGACCAACCTAGATAGCATATTTAAAAGCAGAGACATTACTTTGCCAACAAAGGTCTATATAGTCAAGGATATGGTTTTTCCTGTGGTCATGTATGGATGTGAGAGTTGGACTGTGAAGAAATTTGAGCATCGAAGATTTGATGCTTTTGAACTTTGGTGTTGGAGAAGACTCTTCATAGTCCCTTGGACTGCAAGGACGTCCAACCAGTCCATTCTGAAGGAGATCAGCCCTGGGATTTCTTTGGAAGGTATGATGCTAAAGCTGAAACTCCAGTACTTTGGCCACCTCATGCAAAGTGTTGACTCATTGGAAAAGACTCTGATGCTGGGAGGGATTGGGGGCAGGAGTAGAAGGGGATGACAGAGGATGAGATGGCTGGATTGCATCACTGATTCGATGGACGTGAGTCTGGGTGAACTCCAGGAGTTGGTGATGGACAGGGAGGCCTGGTGTGCTGCGATTCATGGGGTCACAAAGAGTCAGACATTCGCTCAGTTGTGTCCAACTCTTTGCGATCCCATGACCTGCAGGACACCTGGCCTCCCTGTCCATTACCAACTCCTAGAGTTTACGCCGACTCATGTCCATGGAGTCAGTGGTGCCATCCAACCATCTCATCCTCTATTGTCCCCTTCTCCTCCTGCCCCCAATCCCTCCCAGCATCAGGGTCTTTTCAAATGAGTCAGTTCTTCACATCAGGTGGCCAAAGTATTGGAGTTTCAGCTTCAACATCAGTCCTTCCAGTGAACACTCAGGACTGATCTTTAAGATGGACTGGTTGGATCTCTCTGCAGTCCAAGGGACTCTCAAGAGTCTTCTCCAACACCACAAATCAAAAGCATCAATTCTTCAGTGCTCAGCTTTCTTTATAGTCCAACTCTCACATCCATATGTGACTACCAGAAAAACCCTAGCCTTGACTAGATGGACCTTTTTTGGCAAAGTAATGGAATTTAGAAAGATGGTACCAACGATGCTACATGCAGGGCAGCAAAAGAGACACAGATGTAAAGAACAGACTTTTGGACTCAGTGGGAGAAGGTGAGAGTGGAATGATTTGAGAGAATAGCATTGGAACATGTAAATGACCATATGTAAAATAGATGACAAGTGCAAGTTAGATGCATGAAGCAGGGCACCCAAAGTTGGTGCTCTGGGAAAACCGAGAGGAATAGGATGGGGAGGGAGGTGGGAGGGGGCTTCAGGATGGGGGGACTACATATGTATACCTGTGGCTGACTCATGTTGATGTATGGCAAAAACCATCACAATATTGTAATTATCCTCCAATTAAAATAAATTAATAAATTTTTTAAAAATCAAAAACAAAAATGAAATAAAAAGTATCTGAATTGGAAAGAAAGAATTAATGCTATTTACTATTGCAGATGACATGATCCTATATGTAAAAATTTCTAAAGATTTTCCATATAAGAAAAACTATTATGACTAATAAATTCAGTAAAACTACAGGATGAAAAAATCAACATACAAGAATCACTGGTATTTTTATACCCTAACAATGAAAAATCTGAAAAGGAAGATAAGAAAAGTGTTTGATTTAGAATAGCATCAAAAAGAATAAAATAGGGGCTGTGGTTCAAGATGGTGATATATTAAGATTCTGAACTCATCTCTTCCCACAGTAACACCAAATGAACAGCTATTATATGGAACAATTTCATCTGGAAAAAAAGACTAGAACATAGAGAAGGAAATGTCAACCCACTCCAGTATTCTTGCCTGGAGAAGCCCATGGACAGAGGAGCCTGGCAGGCTACAGTCCATGGGGTCACAAGAGTCAGACATGACTTAGCAACTAAAACACAATACATGCAAATGTTCTGTATCTTGATTACTATGGTGATGATGTAAATTCATGTGTTTTCCACACTAGTAGGATTATAAACTAAAAAGAGGAAGTTTTACTGTATGTAAATTATACTTCAATTTAAAGAAAAAAAAATACTACAACAAACTTCAAAGTCTCACATTTCCTGATTTCACAACTTACTTACTACAAAGTCACTGTCATCAAAATAGTGTGGTATAGACAGACATATAGCCCCATGAAATATTATAGAGGGCCTATGAAATATTATAGAGAGCCCAGAAATAAGCCCTTGCATGAATGGTCAATGATTTTCAACAAATGCCAAAATGATTCAATTGTTTCTCCATTTAAACAAATAATGTTAGGAAAACTGGATATCCACATATAAAAGAATAAAATAGACCCTTACTGTATATAAAATATATACCATCTACAAAAATAACTCAAAATGAATCCAAAATTTAAACATAATTTCTAAAGTTATAAAACTTTTATAATAAAACATAAGACTAAATTTACACAGGCCATGGTTTCTTTGATATGATACCAAATGCTCAGAAAACATTTTAAAAAATGCATAAATGAGCATCATTAAAATTAAAATGATTCTACTTCAAAGTAAACCAACAATTTGAAAATACAACCCCTAGAACTAGATAAATTATTTGCAATCCATGTATCTTATAAGGGACTTGAATGTAGAATGCATGAAGAACTCTTACAATCCAATACTAAAATATCAAATATCCAATTAATAAATGAACTAAGGATCTGAACAGATATTTCTCTAAGGAAGATAAGCAAATGGCCAATAAGCACACAAAAGGACTCTGTATATTATTTTTCATTAAGGAAACACAAATCAAAACCACAATGAGATACCACTTGACATTTACTAGAATGTTGAAAATGTTACGCTAGGTGAAAGAAACCAGTCAAAAAAAAAATCACATATTGTATGATTTCATTTACATGAAATGTCTGGAATAAGGAAATTCTTAAGTAGTAAATGTATATGTGTTTTCTTATGCCTGAATGAATTAAGAGAAAATAAGCAGTGACTGCTAAAAGATACATGGCTTTTTATTGAAGTGATAAAATATTCTATTGTTATGATGGTTGTACAATTCTGTGAATATATTCAAAACCATTTAATTGTGCATTTTAAACAGGTGATTTCTATGGTATGTGAATTATATTTCTCTTTATTCCCACTTGAAGGAATTGTATGAAGCTGCTACACATGGATGAGAGAAATTAAAACTTCATGTTGCATTTGCATTCCAGTTAACTCTACCCACATAATATCAAGATGGGCACAAAAAAGAACAGAAACAGTAAAGACCTAACAGAAGCAGAAGAGATTAAGAATAGGTGGCAAGAATACACAGAACTGTACAAAAAATGTCTTAATGATCCAGAAAATTGCAATGGTGTGTCACTAATCTAGAGCCAGACATCCTGGAGTGTGAAGTCAAGTAGGCCATAGGAAGCATTACTATGGACAAAGTGGATGTAATGGAATTCCAGCTGATCTACTTAAAATCCTAAAAGATGATGTTGGTAAAGTACTGCACTCAATATGTCAGCAAATTTAGAAAACTCAAAAGGACTGGAAAAGCTCAGTGTTCATTCCAATTCCAAAGAAGGGCAATGCCAAAGAATGTCTAAACTACCACACAATTACACTCAATTCACATGCTAGCAAGGTAATGTTCAAAATCCTTCAAGCTAGGCTTCAACAGCTTGTGAACCAAGAACTTCCAGATATACAACCTGGATTTTGAAGAGGCAGAAGAACAAGGCATAAAATTGTAAGCATTCATTGAATCATGGAGAAAGCAAAGGAGTTCCAGAAATAACATATACTTCTGCTTCATTGACTATGCTAAAGCCTTTGACTATGTGGATCACAACAAACTGGAAAATTCTTAAAAAGATGGGAATACCAGACCACTTTATCTGTCTCCTGAGACATTTGTATGTAGGTCAAGAAGCAACAGTTAAAACTGGACATAGAACAACTGACTGGACCCAAATTAGGAAAGGAGTACCACAAGGCTGTATATTGTTACCCTGCTTATTTAACTTATATGCAGAGTGCATCATGTGAAATCCTGGGCTGCATGAATCACAAGCTGGATACACAGTTGCTGAGAGAAATATGAACAGTCTCAGATATGCACATGATATCACTGTAATGGCAAAAAGTGAGGAGGAACTAAAGAATCTCTTGATGAAAGTGAAAGAGGAAAGAGCTGGCTTGAAATTCAACATTTAAAAAAGCTAAGATCATGGCATCCAGTCCCAGTACTTCATGGCAAATGGAAGGGGAAAAAGTGGGAACAGTGACAGACTTTATTTTCTTAGGCTCCAAAATCAGTCTGTGGACAAAGACTATAGACATGAAATTCAAAGGTGCTTGCTCCTTGGAAGGAAAGCAATGAGAAACCTAGACAGACTATTAAAAAGCTATGGCTTTTCCAGTAGTCATGTACGGATGTAAAAGTTGGACCATAAAGAAGGCTTAGCGCCAAATAATTGATGCTTTTCAACCATGGTGCAAGGAGATCAAACCAGTCAGTGCTAAAGGAAATCAACCCTGAATATTCATTGCAAAGACTGACGCTGAAGCTGAAGCTCCAATGCTTTAGCCACCTGATGCAAAGAGCTGACTCATTGGACAAAACCTGATGCTGGAAAAAATTGAAGGCAAACGGAGAAGGGGAAGGCAGAGGATGAGATGGTTAGATGGAATCACTGACTCAATGGATATGCATTTGAGCAAACTCTGGGGTATAGTGGAGGAGCCAGCCTATGAGGTGGCAAAGAGTTGGACATGACTTAGCAACAACGCAATATCATATTTCTATAGTCTCCTAGTTTCACTCAGTTATTTATCCTAAATTGCTTCACTTAATTAGGGCCCAGCATTTTGTCAAAAAATATGGATTTTGCAAGGTAAAAAGGATCATGAGAGAGCATGGTCTTCATTTACAGGATCTTAGAATCTTAGGCTATTCAGTCAGGACTGTAAAGATTTTACATTGTAAATAATGGGAAATTAAATCCTACGGTAGGTAAGACGAAGTCTTAGATCATAAGCTTTGTTACTGATAGAGTTATGAGTCAATCTCAGGATTCAGTTGATTATATCAGGCTCTGTCTAGTAGGATTGCCAGTCAGCAGTTAAGAGCACTTACTGTGAGCCAGACATTTCTCTAGGCACTGAGCATGCATGCCTCCATGCTCAGTCACTCAGTCGTGTCCCACTCTTTTTGACCCTATGGACTGCAACCCACCATGTTCCTCCATCCATGGGATTCTCCAGGCAAGAATACTGGAGTGTGTAGCCATGCCCTCCTACAGGGGATCTTCCCCACCCAGGGTTGGAACCCACATTTCCTGCATCTCCTGCATTGCAGACCAATTCTTTTACCCACTGTTCAGTTCAGGTTCAATTCAGTCACTCAGTCGTGTCTGACTCTGTGTGACCCCATGGACTGCAGCACGCCAGGCCTCCCTGTCCATCACCAACTCCCAGAGCTTACTCAAACTCATGTCCATCGAGTCGGTGATGCCATCCAACCATCTCATCCTTTGTCGGCCCCTTCTCCTCGTGCCTTCAATCTTTCCCAGCATCAGAATCTTTTCCAGTGAGTCAGTTCTTCGCATCAGGTGGCCAGGGTATTGGAGTTTCAGCTTCAGCATCAGTCCTTCCAATGAATATTCAGGACTAATTTCCTTTACGATGGACTGTTTGGATCTCCTTGCAGTCCAAGGGACTCTCAAGACTCTTCTCCAACACCACAGTTCAAAAGCATCAATTCTTCTGCACTCAGCTTTCTTTATAGTCCAGCTCTCACATCCATACCTAACTACTGGAAAAACCATAGCTTTGACTAGATGGACCTTTGTTGGCAAAGTAATGTCTCTGCTTTTTAATATGGTGTCTGGGTTGGTCATAGCTTTTCTTCCAAGAAGCAAGCGTCTTTTTATTTCATGGCTATAGTCACCATCTGCAGTGATTTTGGAGCCCAAGAAAATAAACTCTCGCTGTTTCCATTGTTTCCCCATCTATTTGCCATGAAGTGATGGTATCAGGTGCAGAATCTTAGTTTTCTGAATGTTGAATTTTAAGCCACCTTTTTCACTCTCCTCTTTCACTTTCATCAAGAGGCTCATTAGTTTTTCTTTGCTTTCTGCCATAAGGATGGTGTCATATGTATATCTGAGGTTATTGATATTTCTCCCGGAAATCTTGATTCCACCTTGTGCTTCATCCAACCTGGCATTTCTCATGATGTACTCTGCATATAAGTTAAATAAGTTAAATAAACAGGGTGACAATATACAGCCTTGACGTACTCCTTTTCCTATTTGGAACGGAAATAGTCTGTTGGCCCATGTCCAGTTCTAACTGTTGCTTCTTGACCTGCATACAGATTTGTCAGGAGGCAGGTGAAGTGGTCTGGTATTCCTATCTCTTTAAGAATTTTCCACAGTTTGTTGTGAACCACATAGTCAAAGGCTTTGGTGTAGTCAATAAAGTAGAAGTAGATGTTTTTCTGGAATTCGCTTGCTTTTTCAATGATTCAGCAGATGTTGGCAATTTGACCTCTGGTTCCTCTGCCTTTTCTAAATCCAGCTTGAACATCTGGGGGTTCACGCTTCATGTACTTTTGAAGCCTGGCTTGGAGAATTTTGAGCATTACTTTGCAGTGTGTGAGATGAGTGTGATTGTGCGGTAGTCTGAACATTCTTTGGTATCGCCTTTCTTTGGAATTGGAATAAAAACTGACCTTTTCCAGTCCTGTGGCCACTGCTGAGTTTTCCAAATTTGCTGGCATATTGAATGTAGCACTTTCACAGCATCATCTTTTAAGATTTGAAATAGCTCAACTTTAATTCCATCCCCTCCACTAGCTTTGCTCATATTGATGCTTCCTAAGGCCTATTTGACTTTTCATTCCAGGATATCTGGCTCTTGATGAGTGATCATGCCATCATGGGTCATTAAGATCTGGGTCATTATCTGGGTCATTAAGATCTTTTTTGTATAGTTCTGTGTATTCTTGCCACCCCTTCTTAATATCTTCTGCTTCGGTTAGGTCCATACCATTTCTGTATGGGCACATTCCTTTATTGTGCCCATCTTTGCATGAACTGTTCCCTTGGTATCTCTAATTTTCTTGAAGAGATCTCTAGTCTTTCCCATTCTACTGTTTTCCTCTATTTTTTTGCATTGATCACTGAGGAAGGCTTTCTTATCTCTCCTTGCTATTCTTTGGAACTCTGCATTCAGATTTACCCACTGAGCCACCTGGAAATCCAGGCACTGTGCATACAGCTCTAGAAATAAGCCATTGAGAAAATAAGCCCACACCTGTGTGTGAGAAGGGTAGATGGGAGAGAGGTGACCACTCCCTCCCCCCACCACTGCACTTTCTTTCCCCTCCCTCTGGCCTGGTTGTTCAGGGCACATTATATGTTGTCCACAAACAAGCTGATGGATCCCATGGACTGGAGGTGGGAAAAGGTTTGCAGCCCCCAGCTACTCAGCTGCTTCTGCTGCTGCTGCCAAGTCTCTTCAGTCGTGTCCGACTCTGTGCGACCCCATAGACGGCAGCCCACCAGGCTCCCCGTCCCTGGGATTCTCCAAGCAAGAACACTGGAGTGGGTTGCCATTTCCTTCTCCAATGCATGAAAGTGAAAAGTGAAAGCGAAGTCGCTCAGTCGTATCCGACTCTTAGCGACCCCATGGACTGCAGCCTACTGGGCTCCTCCATCCATGGGATTTTCCAGGCAAGAGTACTGGAGTGGGGTGCCATTGCCTCCTCCGACTCAGCTGCTTCACATCTCTCCAATTGAGTCCTAATGTCTTTCCTGTCAGCTTCTGTCCTCCATCCAATATTCTTGGCTCTATAATCAACTCAGGTGTTTAATGACACAATTATAGCTTAACTGACCCTTGCTGCTGGTTGCTATGGTGATGCAGCCAGACATTCTGCTCACTAAATTAAAATAAGAGGGAATCTGAGGTGGGAGGGGACAACATGGAAAGCTTGAGGAGGCTGAAATAATACTTTAATAATTTCTCTTGATTAGAAGTCTGTTTTAAATTTCTGTTCCATAATCTGTCTCTGGGAAAATAGAGACTTAATTGGGGTAAAAGCCTTTTTAAAAAAATTCATTGGAGTATAGTTGCTTTACAATGTTGTGTTAGTTTCTGCTATACAGCAAAGTGAATCAGTTATACATATATCCACTCTTTCCCAGATTCATTTCCCATTTAGATCACCACAGAGCACTGAGTAGAGTTCCTTGTGCTATACAGTAGGTTCTCATTAGTTACAAATTTTATATAAGTAGTGTACATGTCGGGGGGGGGGGGAAGTCCTTTTAATAGAGATATTTCCAAGGTAAGGACAAGGCTTCATATACTCAAGACCAATAATAGTTGCAGGAAGTGACTTTGGAAAACATATCAGTAGGGATGGAAAGATCCTTATTTATATGGATCTTAGTTTCAGACATGCCAGTCCAGGCTTCAGTGGCACCTTCCAACGTACTTTTTACATATTTTATTTTTCTCTCTTTTTGGATAAACTTTATTTATAGACCAGGTTTTTAAAAACTGAAGTATAGTTGATTTACAATATTTGTTTCAAGTGTGCAGCAAAGTGATTCAATATTTTTATAGATTATATTCCATTTAAAGTTACAACAGATAATGGCTATATTTTCATACATTGTACAATATATCCTTGTTGCTTATCTATTTTATACATAGTAGTTTGCAACTCTTAATCCTATACCCCTATCTTGCCCCTCCTCACTTCCCTCTCTTCACTGGTAGCCACTTGTTTTTTTCTCTGTGTTTGTGAGTCTAAGTAATATCATACAGTATTTGTCTTTCTCTAACTTATTTCACTAAGCATAATATTCTCTATGCAGATCCACATTGTTATAAATGGCAGAATTTCTTTTTGTGGCTCAGTAATAGTCCATTGTGTATATATACCGTTTTTTTATCTTTTCATCAGCTGATGGACACTTAGGTTGCTTCTATATATCGACTATTGTAAATAATCCTGCTATGAAAATTTTGGGGTGCATGTGTCTTCAAATTAGTGTTTTTGTTGTCTTTGAATACATACCCAAGAGTAGAATTGTTGGATCGTATGGTAGTTCGATTTTTAATTTTTTGAGGAGCATCCATAGTGGCTGCCCTAATTTACATTCTCACCAAGAGTGTAAAAGGGTTCCCCTACCTTCCTGTTTTTGCCAACATTTGTTATTTGGGATCTTTTTTACATTCTGACAGGTGTAAGGTGATATCTCATTTCAGCTTTGATTTGCATTTCTCTGATGATTAGTGATGTTGAGCATCTTTTCATGTGCCTGTTGGTTATCTCAGTGTCTTCTTTGGGAAAAGACCTGTTCAGGCCCTCTGCTCATTTTTTAAATCAGGTTGTTTGGGTTTTTATGTTGAGTTATATGAATTTTTGTGTATTTTCATAGTAACCCCTTGTCAGGTGTGTTGCTTACATAGTTATTATCCCATTTAGCAGTGGACTTTTAGCTTCTTTTGATAGTTTCTTTCACTGTGCTAAAGCTATTTAGTTTGATTAGTCCCATTTGTTTACTCTTGCTTTTTTTTCCGTTTGCTGGAGGAGACATATCAAAAAAACATTGCTAAGATAAATGGCAAAGAGCATACTGCTCTTTTATGTTTGTTTTGTTTTTCTTCTAATTTTATAGTTTCCATTTACATCTTTAATTCATTTTGAGTTTATCTTTTGTGTATGTTGTTAGAGAATGTTCTAATTTTATTCTTTCCAATGTAGCTGTGCAGTTTTCCCAGAACCACTTATTGAAGAGACTGTCTTTTCTCTATCATATATTCTTGCCCCCTTTGTTGTAGATTAATTGTACCTGTAAGGATGGGTTCATTTCTGGGCTCTCTATTCCATTCCATTTATATGTATCTCTCTCTTTTTTTTTTTTTTTCCCACATGGTATTATGATTTATTTTACTTTTTTCATCTTTCATTCCCAGAATATTTTATTTATTTATGATATAATTAAGGGCTTCTCAGGTGGCTCAGTCATAAAGAATCTGCTTGCCAATGCAGGATATGCAGGAGACCCGGGTTTGATCCCTGGGTCAGGAAGATTCCCTGGAGGAGGAAATAGCAACCCACTTCAGTATTTTTGCTTGGAAAAATTCCATGCAAAGAGGATCCTGGCTGGCTGCAGTCCATGGGGTCACAAAGAGTTGGACAGGACTGAGCACCCATGCTATGCCAATCACTATAATTGACATTGAACATTATGTACATTTAAGGTATACAATGTGTTGATTGAATACATTTCTGTATTGCAACATGATTACTACCCCAGTGTTAGCTAACACCTCTATCACATAATCATTGTTTCTTTTTTTGTGTTGAGGACATTTAAGATCTAGTCTCTTAGCAAGTTTGAAGTATATAACACAGTATCATTGACCACAATCACAATGCTGTGCACTACAAACTTGAAGTTAGAAGATGAATAAGTTCTGGAGAGCAAATAAGATGTTTTGATTCCACACAACTAGTAAGCAACCAGTTGAGACTTGAATAGCATTCTCTGAACTTTTCAACTTTTCATCTCACTTTTTCCTTTGCCCAAGACTCTATGGCCACAAAGACCTACATTTCTCCTTCACCTCTCCAAACTATCTTCATGTGTTAGCACTTTTGTATTTGCCCAAGTTCTGGCTGGTCTCTGGGCTCCCAGATCTTCCACTGATTGCCTTTATTTTGCCATATGACCTCTCCTAAATGTTGTCTCTTGAGAGGCATGCTATCTTAAGTACACCCTCACCCCAGCTTTCCCCATCCCTCTTACTCCTAGTTATATTTTATTACTCATAACATTTACTACTACTGAAAAATTTGTCACCTGCTTAAATGTTTTCTCCCAGTTTTTCTCATTTAGAATATAAACTCCATGAAAATTGGACTGTTGTTCATTTTATTTACCACCATATCCCTTGCCTTGAACATATTATGATTTTATTTTTTACAAATTTTAAAGGCTACAGAGCATTTACAGTTATTACAAAATATTGGCTATATCCCCCATGTTGTACAATACATCATTGTAACCTATCTTAAAATCAATAGTTTGTACCTCCTGCTCTCTACCACCTCTATATTGTCCCTCCCCACCTCCTCACTGGTAACCAGTAGCTTGTTGTCTATATCTGTGTGTCTGTTTCTTTTTTGTTATATATTTTAGTTTGTTGTATATTTTAGATTCCATGTATAAGTAATATCACATGGTATTCCTCTGTCTTGGTCTGACTTACTTCACTTAGCATAATGCATTCCAAGTTCATCCACGTTGGCTGCTGCTAAGTCACTTCAGTCGTGTCCGACTTTGTGCGACCCCATAGATGGCAGCCCACCAGGCTCCCCCGTCCCTGGGATTCTCCAGGCAAGAACACTGGAGTGGGTTGCCATTTCCTTCTCCAATGCACGAAAGTGAAAAGTGAAAGGGAAGTCGTTCAGTTGTGTCCAACTCTCAGCGACCCCATGGACTGCAGCCTACTAGGCTCCTCCATCCATGGGATTTTCCAGGCAAGAGTACTGGAGTGGGGTGCCATTGCCTTCTCCCATCCATGTTGGAGCAAATGGTAAAATTTCATTCGTTTTATGGCTGATTAGTATTCAATTGTATATATATATCACATCTTCTTTAGCCATTCAACTGTTGATAGACACATAGGTTGTTTCCATATGTTGGCAACTGTAAGTAGTGCTGCAACATTGAGTTACATATATCTTTTTGAATTACTGTATTTTTTTTTTC
Organism: Bos javanicus; assembly: GCF_032452875.1. NCBI lineage: Eukaryota > Metazoa > Chordata > Mammalia > Artiodactyla > Bovidae > Bos > Bos javanicus. Next base: position 77,432,346 of record NC_083897.1, on the reverse strand, counting down.
AGATATTTACCCAGGCATGGGATTGCTGAGTCATATGGTAATTGTTTTTATCTTTTTGAGAAACTCCATACTATTTTCCACAGTGGCTGCACCTACTTATATTCCCACCAACACTGTAACAGAGTTCCCTTTTCTCCACATCCTTGCTAACATTTGTTACTTGTGTTCTTTTTGATGATAGCTGTTTGGACAGGTGTGAGGTAATATCTAATTGTGCTTTAGATTTGCATTTCCCTAATGACTAGCTATTTTGAGCATCTTTTCATGGGCCTATGGGCCATCTGCATTTACTCTTTAGAAAAATGTCTATTCAGTTCTTCTGCCCATTTTTCATTAAATTGCTTGTTTGATGTTGAATTGTATGAGATGTTTATATATGTTTGATATTAATTCCTTATTGGTAATATCATTTGCAAATATTTTCTTTCATGCAGTGTGCTGTCTTTCTGTTTTATTGATGGTTTCCTTTGCTGTGGAAAAGTTTGTAAGTTTATTTAGGCCCCATTTGTTTATTTTTCTTTATATTTACTTTAGGAGATGAATCAAAAAAAATGTTACTAGGATTTATGTCAAAGAGTGTTCTGCCTGTGTTTTCCTCTAGGAGTTTTATAGTATCCAATCTTACATTTAGGTTTTCAATTCATTTTGAGTTTATTTTTGTATATGGTGTTAGAGAATGTTCTGATTTTATTCTTTAATATACAGCTTTCTAGTTTTCCCTGCACCACTTACTGAAGAGACTGTCTTTCCTCCATTGTATATTCTTGTCTCCTTTGTTGTAGATTAATTGACCATAAGTGCATGAGTTTATTTCTGGGCTTTCTATCCTGTTGCATTGACTTGTGTGTCTGTTTTTGTACCAGTACCATACTGTTTGACCATAAACAAGGCTGAGAGCCAAATAACTGATGCTTTCAAACTGTGGTGTTGGAGAAGACTCTTGATAGACCCTTGAACAGCAAGGAGACCAAATCAGTCAATCCTTAAGGAAATCAACCCTAATATTCATTGGAAGGACTGATGCTGAAGCTGAAACTCCAATTCTTTGGCCACCTGATTTGAAGAGCTGACTCACTGGAAAAGACCCGATGCTGGAAAATATTAAGTGCAGGAGGAGAAGGGGGTGATAGAGGATGAGATGGTTGGATGGCATCACTGACTCAATGGACATGAGTTTGAGCAAATTTCAAGAGGTAGAAAAGGACAGGGAAGCCTGGTGTGCTGCAGTCCATGAGGTCCCAAATAGTCGGACATGACTTAGCAACTGAATAATAACAACAACAACCATACTGTTTTGATTAATATAGCTATGTAGTATAGTCTGAGGTCAGGGAGCATGATTCCTCCAGCTTTGGTCTTCTTTCTCAAGATTTTTTGGCTCTTTGAGGTCTTTTGTGTTTCCATACAAATTTTAGAATTATTTGTTCTAGTTCTGTGGGAAATGCCCTTGATATTTTGATAGAGATTGCACTGAATCTGTATATTGCCTTGGGTAGTAAAGTCATTTTAACAATATTGATTTTTCTAATCCAAGAACATGGTATATCTTTCCATCTGTTTTGTCTCTTCTGTTTCTTTCACCAGTGTCTTATAGTTTTGGAGTACAAGTCTTTAATTTTATTAGTTAGATTTGTTTCTAGGTATGTTACTGTTTTTGATGAGACTGTAAATGTGATTGTTTTCTTAATTTCTCTTTCTGGTAGCAGTTTTCTTTTAAACTACTCAAGTAAAATCCTGGGGGTATGGGTAGTTGGATAAGACATCAGAAAAAGGAATTGGTCATTATTGGTCCCTATTGGCATGTTTGTTGATGGTGATGGTGGTTTAGGCACTAAGTCATGTCCAGCTCTTGTGACCCCATGGACTGTAGCCCACCAGGTTCCTCTGTCCGTGGAACAGAGGCAGGCAGGAATACTGGTGTGGGATGCCATTTCCCTCTCCAGAGGATCTTCTGGACCCAGGGATTGAACCTGGGTTTCCTCCACTGCAGGCAGTCTCCTGCCATTGCAGGTGAATTCTTTACTGACTAAGCCACCAGGGGAGCTTGGACATTATCTAAACGTCATTAAACCTTTTAGGAAAAAAAAAAGCAAATCTGGATTTAGATTAGAAGAGACTTTATTCCAGTGGATTTGAGGAAGAGAGAGGGAAAGGAATTATTTCAATAGGAAGAACTTCTGCCTGTGAAATCTATAAGTATTTCAAAGGTTAGGCATAAAACAGCTCCTCTTTTATAGGAGAAAGAGACCAAAGCTAGAAAGAATTGGGCTTGGGGAAGTGGGATGAAAGAGTAGCCAGATTAAACAGTTGATCGTGAAATGTTTTTACCTGAGGTCAATTGATGCCATTAAGGGGCCATGAAGAATGTTCAGGCTGAGGGTAAGTCAAAGTCAAAAGACCTGAAGGAAGGAGGGACGCTTAACTAAAAATTGATCAAGTCAAGGTACCATTTATATTGTCAAGATTGGTCAGTGGTTTCAATCAGTTAATTATTTATGAGGCAAAGAATAAATATTTGGAGGGTCTGTGTTTAGCTTTGTTATATAGGTTTAAAAAAAGGGTGTGTATCATATATCTTATCTAAGTTATAAGAAAAAGAGTGGTTCTCTGTAGTAAGCTGTTTCTTGGAGCACAAAAGAGTGGATTATTTCTCAATTTTCTCTGTTTTCTAAAAGCACAGGGCTCAGGTAAAATTCAACATCGTCAGTTCCTACTTTTGTTCAAGATGAATGATGTTTGTCACTAAGCAACTAAGAGGTGGTTATAAACTTCCTGAGTGGCAAGAAGCAGGTTCTCCAAGTATTTCACCAGACTACCCTGGTGATCCAGACAACAGATTCTCCAGGGATAAATCCAGCTCTTGTATGATCTGCTGCAGTGATAAGTCCTTCAGGTATATTTCAAGTTGCAGGTAAGAAGATGGTTTGAAAGAATTAGACTTGACATAAAAAGATTGATTAAGGAGACTGGTTTAATAGTATGGATAGAAATAATAAGAATAGCTTACTTTACTTAACACTTACTTTATAGCAGGCACAATTCTAAGTACATGCCATCACTACTGCAACCTGTTCCTCTAATTATTAAGTGTAACTTCTGGATATGGGGATATTTGTAAGCAAGATCAAGAGTGTGAAGTTGATCATTAGAGAAGCTGCCTGGACCACTGAAAGTCTTTCCAAAGTCTCTAAGACTGTTCTGTGAATCATGAGGTTAATTTTACTGATAGATATCCTTGGTGCCACTGCTGCTCTCAGAACTGGATCTTTCTTTAACATTTTTGAACAGTCCAGACTGCTTTTAAAAAATATTTTCTTAGACATCTTTATTTATTTTTAACAGATTTAGTGAAGTGTAACTTACATATCATCAAATTCACCCACTTTAAGTGTACAATTCAATAACTTTTAGCTTTGTAACTGCTGTCAAGTTTTAGAACATTTCCACTGTCCCAGAAGAATTCCTAGTGCTCATTTTCAGCCATTCCATGTTTCCATTCTCAGCCCCAAGTAAACTGCTTTGTGTTTCTACTATGTCTCTGTAGATTTGCCTTTTATGAACATCTATAAGGTAACAGTGGCTTCCCTGGTGGCTCAGTGGTAAAGAATCCTCCTGCCAATGCAGGATATGTGGGTTTGATCCCTAGGTTGGAAAGATCCCCTGGAGGAGGAAATGGCAACCCACTCCAGTATTCTTTCCTGGGTAATCCCACAGACAGACGAGCTTGGCAAGCTACAGTCCATGGGGTCACAAAAGAGCCAGTCACAACTGAGTGATTAAACAAGAGCAACAACATAATGTAATAATATAACACATGGTCTTTTATGTCTGCCTTCCCAGTTGCCTTTTTGATTTAGAGCTACATCTTTCCCATTACTCACCCTCAGCATCCCAATCTTTTTCCAATTACCTATTACACATCATCAGTTCAGTTCAGTTCAGTCGCTCAGTCGTGTCTGACTCTTTGCAACCCCATGAATCGCAGCACACCAGGCCTCCCTGTCCATCACCAACTCCCGGAGTTCACCCAGACTCACATCCATCGAGTCAGTGATGCCATCCAGCCATCTCATCCTCTGTCATCCCCTTCTCCTCCTGCCCCCAATCCCTCCCAGCATCAGGGTCTTTTCCAATGAGTCAACTCTTCACATGAGGTGGCCAAAGTACTGGAGTTTCAGCTTTAGCATCATTCCTTCCAAAGAAATCCCAGGACTGATCTCCTTCAGAGTGGACTGGTTGGATCTCCTTGCAGTCCAAGGGACTCTCAAGAGTCTTCTCAAATACCACAGTTAAAAAGCATCAATTCTTCGGCGCTCAGCCTTCTTCACAGTCCAGCTCTCACATCCATACATGACCACAGGAAAAACGATAGCCTTGACTAGACAGAACTTTGTTGGCAAAGTAATGTCTCTGCTTTTGAATATGCTATGTAGGTTGGTCATAACTTTCCTTCCAAAGAGTAAGCGTCTTTTAATTTCATGGCTGCAGTCACCATCTGCAGTGATTTTGGAGCCCCCAAAAATAAAGTCTGACACTGTTTCCACTGTTTCCCCATTTATATGCCATGAAGTGATGGGACCGGATGCCATGATCTTCATTTTCTGAATGTTGAGCTTTAAGCCAACTTTTTCACTCTCCACTTTCACTTTCATCAAGAGGCTTTTTAGTTCCTCTTCACTTTCTGCCATAGGGTGGTGTCATCTGCATATCTGAGGTTATTGATATTTCTCCCGGAAATCTTGATCCCAGCTTGTGTTTCTTCCAGTCCAGTGTTTCTCATGATGTACTCTGCATAGAAGTTAAATAAGCAGGGTGACAATATACAGCCTTGACGTACTCCTTTTCCTATTTGGAACCAGACTGTTGTTCCATGTCCAGTTCTAACTGTTGCTTCCTGACTTGCATATAGGTTTCTCAAGAGGCAGGTCAGGTGGTCTGGTAGTCCCATCTCTTTCAGAAGTTTCCACAGTTTATTGCAATCCACACAGTCAAAGGCTTTGGCATAGTCAATAAAGCAGAAATAGATGTTTTTTTCTGGAACTCTCTTGCTTTTTCCATGATACAAACCGCATAAAATAGTCTTCAAATAAAACATAAAAGGGAAAGGGACTTCATTCAACTTGTATTAGTCTCTGTGTGTTCTTTCCCACATATAGCATATGAATATTCAAATATATACATAAGTGTGCATTAACCTCTCCCCTTTATTAAATGAATAGTAGAACACAAAGATCTATACATTTTCTCACTTAAAATTTATTTCCTAATATTTTATATTTAAAAAATTCTCCAATAAATAAGTTGGACATGTCATTTCTAGATATATATGTATGTATATATATGGAATAAATTCCTATGAATAAAATTGATCATTAAAGGATATATGCATTTGTAATTTTGAAATGAATTGACAAATTGTCCTCCAGAGGTTGTGCTAAGGTTTATCAGCAGCATAGGATGTGAACAATAATTCACAAAGAAGGAAATCATATTAATAATAAACTTTAAAAAATCTGCTAATAAATTTTAAATTAAAATTAATACAATATTAGGGTACCACTTTTTTACCTTGCTGCTGCTGCTAAGTCACTTCAGCCATGTCTGACTCTGTGTGACCCCATAGACGGCAGCCACCAGACTCCCCAGTCCCTGGGATTCTCCAGGCAAGAACACTGGAGTGGGTTGCCATTTCCTTCTCCAATGCATGAAAGTGAAAAGTGAAAGTGAAGTCGCTCAGTCGTGTCCGACTCTTCGTTTGGACTGCAGCCTACCAGGCTCCTCCATCCATGGGATTTTTCAGGCAAAGTACTGGAGTGGGGTGCCATTGCCTTCTCCATTTTTTTTTTACCTTAAAAAAGAGTAAATAGAACAAGAGCAGTGGTATCCATTACTCACGGAAAGAGCCTTTGACATAAATGTAAACTACAACAGTATTTTATAAAATGGTCATAATATTTTACTCAGTAATCCACTCCTTGTGCTCTTTAATAAAAATCAGAAGTGCAGATTTTTGCACTCAAAAATCTATTACTGTATATTTTCTAATAGCAGGGATATTTTAAATGTTCTATGGCAGTAGAATATTAAAGTGATTAAACAGTTGATTTAATATATAGACACTAAAATAACATTTTTGAAAAGTTCTAGTGGCATGTAATATATAGAACGAAATAATACTCATGTAAAACTCTACATTAATGAAAACTGTATATAAGCATATGATCTCAATGGAGTGAAAATGTGTAACACTTGCATAGAAAAATGCAAGTGTTGGGAAAATACACCAAAAGTTTAACAATGATTATCTCCAGTATGAGAGATTTTAAATGATTTTTCTCACTGATTTTTACCAGGTTTTCAACAGTGCTCAAGTATCGTTTTTTTTTTTTTTAATTATAAACAAAGCTTTTAAAAAACACTTATGCAAGAATTATTAATGTTATGGGGAATGGTCACTAAATACTTACATGAAAAAAACAGGATATGAAGCAAAATGAGGGGCTTCCCTGGTATCTCAATGGTAAAGAATCCCCCTGTCAAACCAGAGTTCAGTCTCTGGTCTGGGAAGAGTCCACTTGCCCCAGGACAACTAAAGCCCATGTGCCATAACTACTGATCCAGTGCTCTAGAGCCCAGGAGCCACAATTACTGTAACCCACACACCCCAGAGTCCATGAACTGCAACAAGAGAAGCCATCGCAATGAGAAGCCCTCACATTGTAACTAAAGAGTAGCCCCCACTCACTGCAACTAGAGAAAAAGCCCATGCATCAACGAACACCCAGCACAGCCAAAAATAAAAAAATAAACAAAAATAAAATAAATTAAAAATTAAAATTGTTTAAAAAATCAAAATGATGTTAAATATGAAAATACAAATAACTACACAGATGGGGAAAAGCTGGTAAAAATGTATCTAAACATTAAAATTGTTGTTTCTGGTGGTGTGAAAATATGGATGTTCAGTTGCACACATCATTATTTTTCCACAGAAAAATGATTGGGAAAATGTAGCAACCATTGAGAAAAATAGCAGCTATAAAATAATATCTCAATGTAAATTTATGGTAAAGGATATGGATATAATTCAAAAAAGAAAAATTAGAAATGCTGTGAAACATAGCAATATGTTTAGCTTTCCTACTTATCAAAGAAATGCATATTAAAACAATTCTGAGGTGCAAATTTTCACTTATCACATTGAGAAACAATTATTTTAAAGATTATAATCAATGGAAGCAACAATGCATAAAAGCATATCTACTTTGCTCCAAGTTTGGAGTAAGGTGAAGGGGGCAAGGGCAGGGAGGAAGTATATAAAGTTTTATTTTATAGAGTTCTGCTGCCATCTTCAGGAAGCTAACAAAATTAATAACATCTTTTTTTTCAGTTGACTTCACTCACAGACATGAAAGCCTTTGTAAAGATGTTTAACCTGATGACTGAACATGCTGTAATTCAGGTATACTTAGGAAGAACTGGATTTTTGTTAAGTCAAGGAAATGGAGAGAGCTCACTGTACAAAAGTTGAGCATGTAGAGTAATGGAGCTGAGTAGTGAAAAATGGCAGATGCTGCTCATAAAAACTCCAAGGCAATGCAGAATCACACTCACTTGGGGCAGTAGATTATGGGTAGAGAAATAAACTAAATAAATAAACTAAATCCTGAAACCATAAATGACACTTATTTGTGGCTGTGTCTGGTTCCCAGATAGTTCAGTTGGCAAAGAATCTGCCTGCAATGCGGGAGAACAGGGTTCAATCCCTGGGTTGGGAAGATTCCCTGGAGAAGGGAACAGTTACCCACTCCAGTATTCTGGCCTGGAGAATTCCATGGACTGTATAGTCCATGGGGTCACAAAGAGTCGGATATGGTTGAGTGACTTTCACTTTCACTTTATTTTCACTGGTGGTGAAACTAAAGTCCAATGCTCTAAAGAATAATACTGCAGGGGAACTTGGAATGTTAGGTCCATGAATCAAGGTAAATTGGACATAGTCAAGCAGGAAATGGCAAGATTGAACATCAACATCTTAGGAATCAGTGAAGTAAAATGGACATAAATGGACAAATTTAATTCAGATGATGATTATATCTACTACTGTGGGAAATAATCTCTTAGAAGAAATGGAGTAGTCCTCATAATCACAAAAAGACTCTGAAATGCAGGATTGGGGTGCACTCTCAAAAACAACACAATGAACTCAGTTCGTTTCCAAGGAAAACCATTCAACATCACACTAATCCAAGTCTATGCACCAACCACTGATGCCAAAGAAGCTGAAGTTGACCGATTCTATGAAGACCTACAAGAACTTCTAGAACTAGCACCCCCCCCCAAAAAAAAGATATTCTTTTCATCATAGAGGACTGGAATGCAAAAGTAGAAAGTCAAGAGATACCTGGAGTCACAGGCAAGTTTGGCCTTGGAGTACAAAATGAAGCAGGGCAAAGGCTAACAGAGTTTTGTCAAGAGAACATGCTGGTCATAGCAAACTCCATTTTCCAAAAACCCAAGAGACTACTCTACACATAGACATCACCAGATGTTCAATACCAAAATCAGATTATGTTTTTGCAGGCAAAGATGGAGAAGCTCTATACAGTCAGTAAAAACAAGACCTGGAGCTGACTGTGGCTCAGATCACAAGATCCTTATTGCAAAGTTGAGTTCAGTTCAGTTGCTCAATCATGTCTGACTCTTTGCAACCCCATGGACTGCAGCATGCCAGGCCTCCCTGTCCATCACCAATTCCTGGAGTTTACTCAAACTCATGTCTGTTGTTTTTTCCTTATTGTAAAATTCAAGCTTAAATTGAAGAAAGTAAGGAAAACCACTAGACCATTCAGGTATGACCTAAATCAAATTACAGTAGAGATGATGAATAGATACAAGGGACTGGATCTGATATACAGAGTGCCTGAAGAACTATGGATGGAGGTTCATAACGTTTTACAGGAGGCAGTGACCAAAACCATTCAAAAAGTAAGAAATGTAAAAAGGAAAACTGGTGTCTGAGGAGGCTTAAATAGCTGAGGAAAGAAGAGAAGAGAAAAGCAAGGGAGAAAGGGAAAGATATACCTAACTGAATGTAGAGTTCCAGAGAATAGAAAGAAGAGATAAGAGGTCTGCATAAATGAGCAACACAAAGAAATAGAAGAAAATAATAGAATGGGAAAGACTAGAGATCTCTACAAGAAAACTGGAAATATCAAGGGAATGTTTTGCACAAGGATGGGCACAATAAAGAACAGATATGGTAAGGACCTAACAGAAGCAGAAGAGATTAAGAAGACGTGGCAAGAATATACAGAAGAACCACACAGAAAGGTCTTAATGACCCAGATAACCATGATGGTGTGGTCACTCACCTAGAGCCAGACATCCTGGAGTGTGAAGTCAAGTGGGCCTCAGGAAGCATTACTATGAACAAAACATTACTATGGACATGACGGAATTCCTGACCTCTTAAAATGCTAAAAGATGATGCTGTGAAAGTGTTGTACTCAATATGTCAGCAAATTTGGAAAACTCAGCAGTGGCTACAGGATGGGAAAAGGTGGTCAGTTTTCATTCCAATCCCAAAGAATATTCAAACTGCTGCACAATTGTGCTCATTTCACATTTAGCAAGTTTATGCTCAAAATCCTTCAAGCGAGGCTTCAACAGTACATGAACCAAGAACTTCCAGATGTACAACCTGGGTTTTTGAAGAGGCAGAGGGCCCAGATGTCAAATTGCTAACATTTGTTGAATTGTGGAGAAAGCAAGGGAGTTCCAGAAAAATATCTACTTCTGCTTCATTGGGGCTTCCCTGGTGTCTCAGAGGTTAAATCATCTGCCTGCAATGCAGGAGACCTGGGTTCGATCCCTGGGTCAGGAAGATCCTCTGGAGAAGGAAATGGCAACTCACTACAGTATTCTTGCCTGGAGAATCCCATGGACGGAGGAACCTGGTGGGCTATGGTCCATGGGGTCACAGAGTCGGACACGACTGAGCAACTTCACTTTCACTTTCACTTTCTGCTTCATTGACTATGTTAAAGCCTTTTGACTATGTGGATCACAACAACTGTGGAAAATTCTTAAAGAGATGGGAATACCAGACCACCTTACCTGTCTCCTAAGAAATCTGTATGTAGGTCAAGAAGCAACAGTTAGAACTGGACATAGAATAACTGACTGGTTCCAAATTAGGAAAGGAGTACCATAAGGCTGTATATTGTCACCCTGCTTATTTAACTTATATGCAGAGTGCACCACATGAAATCCTGAGCTGCATGAATCGCAAGCTGGATTTACAATTGCTAGAAGAAATATCAACAATCTCAGATATGCAGATGGTACCACTGTAATGGCAGAAAGTGAAGAGGAATTAAAGAACCTCCTGATGAAAGTGAAAGAGGAGAGTGAAAGAACTGGCTTGAAACTCAACATTTAAAAATCTAAGATAATGGCATCCAGTCCCATTACTTCATGGTAAATAGAAGGGGGAAAAGTAGGAATAGTGACATATTTTATCTTCTTGAGCTCAAATATCACTCCAGACAAGGACTACAGACATGAAATTCAAAGATGCTTGCGCCTTGGAAAGAAAGCAATGACAAATCTAGACAGCATATTAAAAAGCAGAGACATCACTTGGCCAACAGAGGTCCATCTAGTCAAAGCTATGGTTTTTCCAGTAGTCATGTATGGATGTGAAAGTTGGACCATAAAGAAGGCTGAGCACCAAAGATTTGATGTTTTTGAACTGTGGTGCTGGAGAAGACTCTTGAGAGTCTTGAATCTTGAGATCACCGTGAGATCGCCTTGGACTGCAAGGTGATGCTAAATGGAAAGTCATTGCTAAAGGAAATCAACCCTGAATATTCATTGGAAGGACTAATGCTAAAGCTGAAGCTTCAATGCTTTGACCACCTGATGCTGAGCTGACTCTTTGGACAAGACCCTGATGCTGAGAAAAATAGAAGGCAAAAGGGGAAGGGGGTGGCAGTGGATGAGATGTTTAGATAGCATCATTGACTCAGTGGACATGCATTTAAGCAAACTCTAGGATTTAGTGGAGAACAGAGGAGCCTGGTGTGCTTCAGGTCCATGAGGTTGCAAAGAGTCGAATATGACTTTAGCAACTGAATAACAACAAAGCCTGAAAGAAAAGTTAAAGTGAAACTTTGTAAAATTAGGACACTCAAAAGCAGCCATATATATGTAGGCATTTAGAAAGTCACACACAGGGCACATGCTCAGAAATGAACTTAGAAAACTTTATTTTTTGCTTGGACTGAACACTTGGCTCTGAGAAAGCCCAGCTATGTCTTTAAGGAGTGCTCAAGCAAAGAACCAATCTGCAACAACTTGATGAACTCCTGGAATTCAAAAAATTTCTGTCAAGTACATTCAAAATAAAGCCCTGGAGGGAGGGTACTTTCAAGATTGTGGAGGAATAAGATGGGGAGATCATACTGCCCCCAAATACATGAAAACTTCATGTGCATATGGAACAACTCCTACAGAACACCCGAATGCTGGCAGAAGACCTCAGACTTCCAAAAAAGGCAAGCCAATCTCCTCAGAATGATGTAGGACAAAAGGTAAAGTTTTTAAAAAGAGAGACAAAGGATTTCAGGACAGGGAAATGCACCCAGGGGAGGGACTCATGAAGGAGGAAAAGTTTCCACACACTCAGAAACCTCTCACAGGCACAGTCAGAGGAAAGCTTCAGAACCTCAGAGGGGAACATAGCAACAGGTGCTTGGAAGGAAAAGCAGAGAATTCACCACAAGATCATTGCTAAACAGCACTTCCCAGCCAAGAATTCGTTTACATGGCCACCACTGTGAATGGATGCTGGGTGCTCAGGCTCAGGCTTTGGAGGTCAAACCCCAGGGAGAGGACTGGGGTTGGCTGCCATGAGGGGGCCAGTACAATGCAGCTAAGGGAGTCCACAGAAAAGCCTGGGCCTGCCAGAGAGGCAAGAGATCATTGCTATGAGAACGCTCTAACTCTGAGCACTCTCAGAATGCAGGACCCGGCCTTCCTGAGTGCTGTAGTTGGCACAAGGTGACTGCGGCCTGTGACTCCAAAGGTAGAAAAGCTGGTGCAAATGCCAAAGGCAAAACTAGATGCAATTGCAGTTTGGGATACTAGAGAGGGTACATGACCACTTGACTGCTGCCAGGGCTGGTGTGGGTATCAGAGGTGGAGGACAGGAGCCTACTATGGGCTCAACGCCAGGAGTCACAGCTATCACCAAGCTGTGAGCAGGCACAAGTCACTGCCCACACCTTCCCGAGAGCCTGAGCAGCTTGACTCTGCTGAGGGACCAACAACCCAGGGCCAACTCCCCTGGGGAAGCACACAACCTGCCTCAGACTGCGGTAACTTCTCAAAAGATTCTGCTCCAGCAGATACTCCCCAAATACACCAACTGTGTCTGCCATACCTCTCCCTCTCCCTAGCTCAACTCAGTAAGTGAGCCTCAATAAGCTGCTACTTTCACCCTCTCTTGTCTGGGCAGAGAACAGACAGAAGAGGGAGGCCTACAAGTAGAGGCAGGGTCAAAACCAAAGCAGACCAACAGTGGGGCTGTGTGAGCAGAGAGGAGGGGATATCACTTCTGCAGCCTCAGGTAGTGGATTAAGTCCTTGGAATTAGCCTGAGATTGTGAATTTATGGGCAAGTGTGGATTTTGGGAACAAGTACAAACTGAAGTAAGGCCAGATCAGAGTCTGACCTGACCCCACACTACCCACAACAGGTCCAGAGACCTTCCTAGAAATATTGGAGAAATTTCTGAGTAGGCAGATTGACTGGAGCACATGGTGTGCAGAGGTAAATGAAGGAATTACAAATTGCAACCCGGTGGACTGAAGCCCACCAGGCTCCTCTGTCCATGGAATTCTCCAGGCAAGAATACTAGAGTGAGTAGACATTCCCTTCTCCAGGGAATCTTCCCGACCCAGGCATTGCACCCAGATCTCCTGCATTGCAGGCAGATTCTTTACCCTCTGAGCCACCAGGGAAGCCCATTCTTCTTACTATCACTCTCTCTATATTTTTCTCTTTTTTTCCTTTTATTCTTTTTCAAATTGTTCTAACCTTTTTCTTTATTCTTTTAATTTTTTATAACCTAATTTTTCCTTTTTTTAAACTATCTTATTTTTAAATAAATTTCTTTACCTAGTTTTACAGTATACATTCATTATATTACATTTTCCCCTGTGTTTTTGAATATGTATTTTTTTCTAGTCTAGATTTTAGTATCCATTTTCATTTACCAGTTTGTCTATTAGCTTGATTACTCTCCTCTTTTTTGACTCTTGTTTTTATTCTTTTTTTTTTCTTTTCTCTGTTATTTTTTCCCTCTTCATTTCTCTTTGTGAGTCAGTTTCTTTGGCTGTTCTGGGCTGTTGAGTGTTGATTTCACCATTAGACTTGGGGTTTTGTCTTCTATGCTGTGTGACCTGTGAAGATTTTGTGCTACAGTAAAGGGTCAAGATTGAACCCCTAAGGTGGGAGACCCAAGACCAAGACTTTGGACCACCAGAGAACTCCCAACTTCATGAAACATTAATTGACAAGAGGTCTCCCAAAGGTCTCTATCTGAACAATAAGACCAAGCTCCACTCAAAGGCCAGCAAACTCCAGTGCTGGATGCCTCAAACCAAACCTTTAGCACAACAAGAACACAACCCAGCCAATTAGCAGACTGGCTGCCCAAAGCAATACCAAGCCTACTGACATCCCAAAACAAATTACTGGACACGGCACTGCCCTTCAGAGAGACACAATCCAACTCCATCCACAAGAACACAGGCATAAGTCCCTTCAACCAGGAAACCTTCACAAGGCACAGATACAACCCCACACATGGTGAGCAGGCTCCACAATTAAGAGGAACTAAGACCTTCCAGCCTGCAGAAAGGAGACTCCAAATACAGTAAATTAAACAAAATGAAGAGAGAGAAACATACAGCAGTTGAAGGAACATGGTAAAACCCCACAAGACCAAACAAATGAAGAGGAAATAGACAGTTTGCCTGAAAAAAGAATTCAAAGTAATAATAGTAAAGATGATCCAAAAACTTGAAAATAAAATGGATGCACAGATAGACAGGAGGCACAGACTGAGAAGATACAAGAAATGTTTAATAAGGACCTAGAAGAAGTAAAGAATTGAAAATCATCAATGAACAGCAAAATAATTGAGATTAAAAATACATCAGAGGGAAACAATAGCAGAATAGTCGAGGTAGAGCTGCAAGATAGAATGGTGAAAATAACGGAAGCAGAGCAGAATAAATAAAAGAGAATAAAAAGAAATGAGGACAGTCTCAGAGACCTCTAGGACAACATTAAGTGTTGAGGAGTGTTTAACAGGAGGATTCCTACGTGCTGTTTCTCACAAGTCCTTTGTTTCTTTTCAAGCAGAGCAGCACGCTGCTCCCAGGAACTGAGGTCATTGTGTGAGACAGGCTTGAATATCCTTTAGTAAACATTCTCTTTATGACAAAACTGCTTAGTCTCGATCCCCTTTCTTGAGATATGGATCGTCTCCTGACCTTGTGACCATTATTAATCCCTTGTTCCCTTGCTAACGGTTGCTGTACGTTTGGTTTTCTGATCTTTATCATTGTCGTAAGAAACTTCTTGTACCACAGCCTATATACACTCATAGAAAAATTATTAAAACACCTTTGCTCCATCAGAGCTTGGGTCCCCATGTCTTTCTTTCTTTTTTTTTTCTCTCCCTCTATCTCCCTCCCTCCCTCCGGCTCTCTCTCTTTCACTTTCTTATCGTTGACTCCAGACCACCAGGTCCCAGTCCATTAAAGGACCCCAACAATGAAGTGCAACAACATTCGAACTATAGGGGTCACAGAAAAGGAGAAGAAGAGCAGAAGACGAGAAAACATTTGAGAATATATTTGAGGAGATTATAGATGAAAACTTCCCCAACATGGGAAAGGAAATAACTACCCAAGTCCAGGAAGCCCAGAGACTCTCACACAGGATAAACATGCCAAAACACATATTAATCAAAATAATGAAAATTATTAAAAGCAGCAAGGGAAAATGAACAAATAACATACAAGGGAATCCTCATAAGGATAATAGTTGATCTTTCAACAGAAACTATGCAGACCAGAAGGCAGTGGCAGAATATACTTAAAGTGATGAAAAGAAAAAAAAAACAAAAACTATAGCCAAGATTACTCTATCCAGCACTGATTTCATTCAGATTCAAAGGAGAAACCAAAAGCTTTACAGACAAGCAAAAGTTAAGAGAATTCAGCACCACCACAACAGGGCTTCCCTGGTAGCTCAGCCGGTAAAGAATCTGCCTGCAATGTAGAAGACCCTGGTTTGATTCCTGAGTTTGGAAGATCCACTGGAAGAGGGATAGGCTACCCACTCCAGAATTTTAGGGCTTCCATGGTGGCTCATCTGGTAAAGAATCCACCTGCAATGTGGGAGACCTGGGTTTGATCCCTGGGTTGGGGAGATCCCCTGAAGAAGGGAGCAGCTACCCTGAATACTCCAGTATTCTGTCCTGGAGAAATCTATGGACAGTATAGTCTGTGGGGTTACAAAGAGTTGGACGTGACTGAGTGACTTTCGCTTCACTAAATCAGCTTTACAACAAATGCTAAAGGAATTTCTAGACAGGAAACACAAGAGAAAGAAAAGGCCTATAAAAACAAACCCTAAACGATAAAGTAAATGGTAATAGAATCATACATATCAATAATTATCTTAAATGTAAGTGGATTAACTGCTCCAACACAAAGATACAGATTGGCTGAATAGATACAAAAACAAGAACCCTATATATGCTGTCTACAAGAGACCCACCTCAGACCTATGGACAAATACAGACTGAAAGTGAGGGGCTGGAAAAAATATTGCATGCAATTGGAAATCAAAATATAGAGAGGGTAGAAATACTCATATCAGAAAAAAATAGACTTGAAAATAAGGACCATTACAAGAGACAAGGTAGGACACTACATAATGGTGAATCCAAGATGAATATATAACAATTAAAAATATATATGCACCCAACAAAGGAGCACCTCAAGGCAAATGCTAACAACTATTAAAGGGGAAATCAACAGTAAGACAATAATAGTGGGGGACATTAAAACCCCACACACACCAATGGACAGATCATCCAGAGAGAAAATTAATAAGGAAACACAAGCTTTAAATGACACATTGGAAAAGTTGAGCCTAAATGCTATCTACAGGGCATTTCATCCAAAAACAGTAGATTTCACTTGTTTCTCAAGTGTACATGGAACATTCTCCAGGGAAGATAATACCTGGAGTCATAAATCAAGCCTTGGTAAATTTTTAAAAGTTGCAGTCATTTCAAGAATCTTTTCTGATAACAGTGCTATAAGATTAGATATCAACTACAGGAAAAAGCAAAATATAAAAAACACAAACACGTGGAACCTAAACAATATGATTCTAAATAACCAAGAGATCATTGAAGAAATTAAAAAGGAAATTAAAAAAATATCTAGAAACAAGTGACAAAGGAAAAATGACAACTCGAAACCTATAAGATCAGTAATACCAGTGCTGAGAAATTTGTAGCAATACAATGTTACTTCAGGAAACAAGAAAAATCTTAAACAACCTAACATTACACCTAAAGAACTAGGAAATGAAGAACAAAAAATTCCAAAGTTAGTATAAGGAAAGAAATGATAAAGGTCAGGGCAGAATTAAGTGAGAAAGAAATAAAGGAAAAAATAGCAAAGATCAATAAAACTAAAAGTTGGCTCTTTCAGAAAATAAACAATTGACAAACGATTAGATTCATCTGGAAAAAAAGGGATAAGACTCATCAATCAAATTAGAAATGAAAAAGAAGTTACAACAGACAATACAGAAATGCAAAGGATCATGAGCCTACTATGAGCAGCTATATGCTAATAAAATAGACAACTTGGAAGAAATGGACAAATTCTTAGAAAAGTATAACCTTCCAAAACTGAACCAAGAAGAAATATAAAAAATGAACAGACCAATCATAAGTTTGGAAATTGAAACTGTAATAAAAAATATTTCAACAAATGAAAGACCAGGACCGGATGGCTACACAGGTGAATTCTACCAGAAGTTTAGAGAAGAGCTAACACCTCTCCTGCTCAAACTCTTTCAGAAAATTTCACAGGAAGGAAAACTCCAAAACTCATTCTGAGTTCACCATCACCCTGATACCAAAACCAAAGATGTTACAAAAAAAGAAAATATCAGGCCAATATCACTTATAAACATAGATGCAAAAATCACCAACAAAATTCTAGCAAACAGAATCAACAATATATTTTAAAAGATCATACATCATGATCAAATGGGCTTTATCACAGGGATGCAAGGATTCTTCAATATACCCCAATCAATCAATGTGATACACCACATTCATAAACTGAAGGATAAAAGCCACCTAATCATCTAAATAGACACAGAGAAAGCTTTTGACAAAATTTAACATCCATTTATGATAAATACTCTCCAGAAAGTAGGTACAGAAGGAACATACATCAACATAATAAAGGCTACATATGACAAATCTACAGCAAACATTATTCTCAATGGTGAAAAACTGAAAACATTTCCCCTATAATCAGGAAAAAGAGAAGGTTGCCCACATTAACCACTATTATTCAACATAGTTTTGGAAGTCCAAGGCACAGTAGTCAGAGAAGAAAAAGAAATAAAATGAATCTAGCTGGGAAAAGAAGTAAAGTTCTCACTGTTTGCAGATGACATGATTCTTTACATAGAAAACTCTAAAGATGCCACCAGAAAATTACTAGAGCTAATTGATGAATATAGTAAAGTCACAGGATATAAAATTAATACAGAGAAATCCCTTGAATTCCTATATACTAACAAAGAAAAATCAGAAAGAGAAATTAAGGAAAGTACCTCATTCACCATTGCAACAGAAAGAATAAAATACCTTGGAATAAATCTTCCTAAAGAAACAAAAGATCTGTATGCAGAAAACGATAAGATATTGATGAAAGAAATCAAAGACAACACAAACAGATGGAGAGATATACCATGTTCTTGGTTTGGAAGAATCAATATTGTGAAAATGACTATTCTACCCAAAGCAATCTACAGATTCAATGTAATCCCTATCAAACTGCCAATCATATTTTTCACAGAACTAGAACAAAAAATTTCACAATTATTATGAAATTAAAAAAGACCCTGAATAGTCAAAACAATCTTGAGAAAGAAAAATGGAGCTAGAGAAATCAATCTTCCCGACTTCAGACTGTACTACAAAGCTGCAGTCACCAAGACAGTATGGTACTGGTACAAAACCAGAAATATAGACCAATGGAGCAAGATAGAAAGCCCAGGGATAAACCCACATACCTATGAGCACCTTATCTTTGACAAAGGAGGCAAGTATATGCAATGGAGAAAAGACAGCCTCTTCAGACAGCTGGGAAAACTGGACAGCTGCATGTAAAAGAATGAAACTAGAACACCTCCTAAAACCATACACAAAAATAAACTCAAAATGAATTAAAGAATTAAATGTAAGGCCAAAAACGATGACGTTCTTAGAAGAAAACATAAGCAGCACACCCCTTGACATAAATCACAGCAAGATCCTCTATGATCCACCTCCTAGGTTAATGGAAATAAAAACAAAAATAAACAAATGATACCTAACGAAACTTAAAAGCTTTTGCATATCAAAAGAAACTATAAACAACGTGAAATACAACTCTCAGAATGGAAGAAAGTAATAGGAAATGAAACAACTTACAAAGGATTAATCTCCAAAATATACAAGCAGCCATACAGCTTAGCACCAGAAACACAAACAACCCAATCAAAAAGTGGGCATAAAATGTAAACAGACATTTTTCCAAAGAAGACATACAGATGGCTAACAAATACATGAAAAGATGCTTAGCACTGTACATTATTAGAGAAATGCAAATCAAAACTACAAGGAGGTATCACCTCATTTTGGTCAGAATGGCCATTACTAAAATATCTACAAACAATAAATGCTGGAGAGGGTGTGGGTAAAGTGGAACCCTCTTGCATTGTTGATGGGAATGTAATTTGATACAGCTACTATGGAGAACAGCATGGAGATTCCTTAAAACACTAGGAATAAAGCTACCATATGACCCAGTGGGATATGACCATATATCCCACTACTGGGCATATACCCCGAGGAAACCATAACTGAAAAAGACACATGTAACTCAATGTTCATTGCAGCACTATTTACAATAGCTGGGACATGGAAAGGTGAATGGGTAAAGAAGTTGTGGTACATATACACAATGGATTTTTACTCAGTGATTAAAAGGAACACATTTGACTGAGTTCTAATGAGGTGGATGAACCTAGAGCCTATTATATACAATGAAGTAAGTCAAAAAGAGAAAAAACAAATATCATATATTAACACATATATATGGAATCTAGAAAGTTGGTACTGATGAACCTATTTGCAGGGCAGCAATGGAGACACGGACATAGAGAACAGACTTGTGGATGCAGTGGCAAAAGGAGAGTTGGGAAGAACGAGTGAGCAGCATTGGAACTTATGCATTGCTGCTGCTGCTGCTAAGTTGTGTCAGTCGTGTCCGACTCTGTGTGACCCCATAGACGGCAGCCCAACAGGCTCCTCTGTCCCTGGGATTCTCCAGGCAAGAACACTGGAGTGGGTTGCCATTTCCTTCTCCAATCATGAAAGTGAAAAGTGAAAGTGAAGTTGCTCAGTCATGTCCAACTCTTAGCAACCCCATGGACTGCAGCCCACCAGGCTCCTCCATCCATGGGATTTTCCAGGCAAGAGTACTGGAGTGGGGTGCCATTGCCTTCTCCAGAACTTATACATTACCACATGTAAAATAGATAGCCAGTGGGAATTTGCTCTATGATCCCAGGAGCTTAAACCTGGTGCTCTGTGACTACCTAGAGTCTAGAATGGGGTGGGAGGTGAAAAGGAGGTTCAAGATGGAGGATATATATGTATGCCTATGATTGATTCATGTTGATGCATGGCAGAAACTAACACAATATTGTAAAGCAATCATCCTCCTATTAAAAATAAGTAAATAAATTTCTGGATCTCTCTCTTTTCTAGGGCAGTCCTTCATGTTCAGGGGACAATTTGCTTTCAATGCATTGCCCTGTGGAGGATTGGAGCATGGAAGACCAGTGTGGTGAAGATTGCCCTGTGAATAAATAAAGTCTGCTTTTTGGCTTCCAGTTCAAGACAGAGGACTAGAAGGACATGTGCTCATCTCCTCCTGTGATGGCACCAAAGTTGCAAATAGCTGTTGAACAACCATGTACAGGAGAATGCTGGAACTGACCAAAAAAGGATACCACGTGTCCAAAGGCAAAGAAGAAGCCACAGCAAGATGGTAGGAGGGGCACAATCACAATAAAATCAAATCCCATACCTGATGGGTGGGTGATCCACAAACTGGAGAACAATAATACCAAAGAAGTTCTCCTACTGTTGTGAACATTCTGAACCCCATGTCAGGCTTCCCAGCCTGGGGATCTGACAAAAAGACTTGGAATTCCCAGGGAATCTGACCTTGAAGGCCAGAGGGATTTAATCATAGGCATTCCACAGGCCTGGGGGAAACATAGACTCCCAGTCTTGGAGAGCAGAAACAAAATCTTGTGTGCACAAAGACCCAGAGGAAAGGAGCAGTGACTCCACAGGAAACTGAGCCAAAACTACCTGCTAGTGTTGGAGTGTCTCCTGTGCAGGCGTGGGTCAGCAGGGTCTCACCACAGGGTCAGGGGCACTGACAGCAGCAGTCCTGAAAGGTCCTCCTTGGCATAAGCCCTCTTGGAGGTTGCCATTAAACCTATCATAGAGCCAAGAGCTGGATCACCTAAAGCCAAACAAGGGAGGGAGCCCATCCTTACCCATCAGCAGATAATTGAATTAAAGCTTTACTGAGC
Organism: Bos javanicus; assembly: GCF_032452875.1. NCBI lineage: Eukaryota > Metazoa > Chordata > Mammalia > Artiodactyla > Bovidae > Bos > Bos javanicus. Next base: position 77,411,352 of record NC_083897.1, on the reverse strand, counting down.
AAGGCCCTGCCCACCATAGCAAGACACAGTTTTCCCCACAGCCAGTCCCTCCCATCAGGAAGTTTGCACAAGCCTTTTAGCCTTCTTAATCAGAGGGCAGACAAAAGAAGCAAGAAGAAAAACAACTTGCAGTGGCTAGAATGAAAACCACACTACCGAACATTAATCAGAATGAAAAAACAGAGGGTTGTGTCCCAGATAAAGGGACAAGATAAAACCTCAGAAAAACAACTAAATGAAGTGGATACAGGCAACCTTCCAGAAAAATAATTCAGAAAAATGGTAGTGAAAATGATCCCGGATCTTCAGGAAACAATGGAGAAGATGCAAGAAATATTTCCCAAAGTCCTACAAGAACTAAAGAACAAACAACAGAGATGAATAATACACTAGAAGAAATCAATAGCAGAATAACTGAGGCAGAAGAACGGATAAATAACCTGGAGGACAGAATGGTGGAGATAACTGCTGTGCAACAGAATATAGAAAAAAAGAATGAAAAAATAAAGACAGCCTAAGAGACCTCTGGGACAACATTAAATACATCAATATTCACATGATAGGGGTCCTAGAAGGAGAAGAGATAGATAAATGACCTTAGAAAATATTTGAAGAGTTAATAGCTGAAAAGTTCCCTAACATGGGAAAGGAAATAGTCAACCAAGTCTAGGAAGCACAGAGTCCCAGGCAGGATAAACCCAAGGAGGAACACAATGAGACACACAGTAAACAAACTGACAAAAATTAAAGACAAAGATAAGATATTAAAAGCAACAAGGGAAAGACAAGTAATAACATAAAAGGTAACTCCCATCAGGTTATCAGCTGATTTCTCAAAAGAAACTCTACAAGCCAGAACCAAATGGCATAATATATTTGAAGTGATAAAAGGGAAGAACCTACAACCAAGAATACTTTACCAGCAAAACTCTTATTCTGAGTTGATAGAGAAATCAAAAGCTTTCCAGACAAGTAAAATTTAAGAGAATTTAGCACCACCAAACCAGTTTTACAACAAATGCTAAAGGAACTTCTCTAGGCAGGAAACACAAGACAAGGAAAAGACCTACACAAAATAAACCCCAAATAATTAAGAATATGGTAATAGGATCATACATGTCAATAATTACCTTAAAAGTAAATGGATTAAATGCACCAACCAAAAGATATAAATTGGCTGGGTGGATGAAAACACGTGTATGTCCACTTACTACATCACTCTTTTACCCTCCAAATTGTATGCAATTATTTTATATTGTTAGGTTAATCATATTCCCAATATAGCTTGGAATTGTAATTATCTTTTTTTTCTATCTGGCTATTGATTGTGAAAACTTATAAACATCTTTCACTATTGTGATTATGTAACTATTACTCCATGAAATTAAAAGATGCTTGCTCTTTGGAAGAAAAGCTATGACAAACCTAGAAGAATGGATGCTTTTGAACTGTGGTGTTGGAGAAGACTCTTGAGAGTCCCTTGGACTGCAAGGAGATCCAACCAGTCCATCCTTTTTTTTTTTTTTCAACCAGTCCATCCTTAAGGAGATCAGCCCTGGGATTTCTTTGGAAGGAATGATGCTGAAGCTGAAACTCCAGTACTTTGGCCACCTCATGTGAAGAGTTGACTCATTGAAAAAGACTCTGATGCTGGGAGGGACTGGGGGCAGGAGGAGAAGGGGACGACAGAGGATGAGATGGCTGGATGGCATCACTGACTCGATGGATGTGAGTCTGAGTGAACTCCAGGAGTTGGTGATGGACAGGGAGGCCTGGCGTGCTGCGATTCATGGGGTCGCAAAGAGTCGGACACGACTGAGTGACTGAACTGAACTGAACTGAACTGAGACAGTGTATTAAAAAGTAGAGACATTACTTTGCCGGAAAAGGTCCATATAGTCAAAGCTATGGTTTTTCCAATAGTCATGTATGGATGTGAGAGTTGGACCATAAAGAAAGCTGAGCACTGAAGAATTGATGCTTTTGTACTGTAGTGTTGGAGAAGAGTCTTGAGAGTCCCTTGAACAGCAAGGAGATCAAACCAGTCAATTGTAAAGGAAATTTGTCCTGAATACGGAGAAGGCAATGGCACCCCACTCCAGTACTCTTGCCTGGAAAATCCCATGGATGGAGGCGCCTGGTAGGCTGTAGTCCATGGGGTCGCCAAGAGTCGGATATGACTGAGCAACTTCACTTTCACTTTTCACTTTGATGCATTGGAGAAGGAAATGGCAACCCACTCCAGTGTTCTTGCCTGGAGAATCCAAGGGACGGGGGAGCCTGGTGGGCTGCTGTCTATGGGGTCGCACAGAGTCGGACACGACTGAAGTGACTTAGCAGCAGCATTCATTAGAAGGACTGATGCTGAAGCTGAAGCTCCAATACTTTGCCCATCTGATGTGAAGAATTGACTCATTAGAAAAGACTCTGATGCTGGGCAAGATTGAAGACAGCAAGAGAAGGGGATGACAGAGGATGAGATGGTTGGATGGCATCACTGACTTGATGGACATGCATTTGAGCAAGCTCTGGGAATTGGTGATGGACAGTTGGAAGCCTAGCATGCTGCTGTCCATAGGGTCACAAAGAAGTGGACATGACTGAGCGACTGAACTGAACTATTACTCAATACCATTGTATCATGATTGATCAACAGAAAATAATAGAATTCTATATCACTAATAGTACCATTTAATATAAAAACCTGTAATCCCTTTTTAAAATCCAGATGCATATCAGAATTATCTTGCAATTTTTTGAAAAATACAAATGCCCAGGTATTGCTTTTCTTCTCCAAACTCCAGATATGCTTCTAATGAGCAACCATGTTTAAAAACAACTTTACTGTTTGATGACCTTTTAATTTTATCTAGTTTGTTTCACTTGTTCCATTTCATATTCACTGCTCCCACTTCATTTAGTTTATGTTTTCCAATTTCTCCATCTCTTCTTTTTTCTTTGATGTTCTTTCTCAAGCCTTTATCAAGCATAGTAGAAAAAGTTTTGCATACATATATATACATATAAATTATATAATATATACATTTTAGAAAACTTACAAACTTTTGCCTAACTAAAAATTTATGACATTTTGATTCCATTTGTTTGACCTAGTATGAATAGTGAAAGTCACTCAGTGGTGTCCAACTCTCTGCAACCCCATGGACTAAAGCATGCCAGGCTCCTCTGTCCATGTAATTCTCCACTGGAGTGAGTAGCCATTCCCTTCTCCAAGGGATCTTCCCAACCCAGGGATCAAACTCAGATCTCCCATATTTCAAGTGGATTCTTTACTATCTGAGCCACCAGGGAAGCCCTTAGTATGAATAGAATGTTAGATTTCTAATTTAATGAAATAGACATGCAACAAGCAGCAAAGGTTTACTGTATAGCACTGGGAACTTTAGCCAATATCTTATAATAACCTATAATGAAAAATAATCTGAAAAATAATATATGTTTATGTGTATAACTGCATCACATTGCTTTGCATGTGGAACATTGTAAGCTAAATATACTTCAATAAAATATATATATTAAGAAAAAAATTCTCATCAAAACATTAATGGAACATGAGCTAACAGAACAAAGACTACAGTGGTCATATATAACAATGAATAGTCTTTACCAAAATAGTTTGAAACTCTCAAAACAGACAACTGCAACCTTAAACAATAATAATGAAAACTCTAAGGAAGAGAGAAAATTTTATTTTTAAATACTGAACTTTCAACTAAAAAATCAAAGAGCACACAGAGAAACAGAAGAACATGGCCTATTCAAAGGGACAAAATGAATTGACAAAATCATTCCTGAGGAAGCCCAGATATAGGACATACTAGACAGACTTTTTTTTTTTTTTTTACCAACTTTGCTAAGATATAACTGACATATAACACTGTGAAAGATTAAGGTGTACAGGTGATGATTTGATACCATATGTATTGCAAAATGATTACTGTGATAAAGTTGGTTAATATCTATCTCCTCACATAATTACTGTATTTTTTTGTGGTGAGAGTATTTATGATCTTCTCTCCTCACAACTTTCAAGTATATAACACAGAATTGTCATAGTCATCACACTAAATATTAGATTCTCCAAACTTACTCATTTTAAATGAAAATTTGTACTTTTTATTCAACATGTCTCCTTTTTTCCAGTTTCCAGTCTCTCGAAACCATCATTCATTCACTCTGTTTTTATGAGTTTTACTTTTCTAAAAAAAATTCCCCATACAAGTGAGAGTAAACAGTATTTGTCTTCCTCTGTATGACTTATTCCACTTATCATAATGCCTTCAAGGTCCATCCATGTTGTCACAAATGGTAATGTTCCTGGTGAATTTGAGGGTTTTGATGTCTTGTCACTGAAAGAATTCAGTGAGAAAGAAGGTTATTGATAAGAAGTAGATTTATTTAGAGAGAAACACATTTCACAGGCAGAGGTTGGGCCATCTCAGAAGAGGAGAGAGTCTCCAAATATGACATGGTTAGTTTTCAGGGGTTAGATAATTTCATAGGCTAATGAGTAGGACCAACTATTTCAGGGAAGGAGTGGGGATTTCCAGGAATTGGGCCACCACCCACGTTTTGGCCTTTTATGGTTGGTCTCAGAACTGTCATGGAGCTTATGGGTGTGTCCTTTAGTATGTTAATGTATTACAATGAGCACATAATGAGGTTCAAGGTCTCCTGCTGCTGCTGCTAAGTTGCTTCAGTCATGTCTGACCCTGTGCGACCCTACAGATGGCAGCCCACCAGGCTCCCCCGTCCCTGGGATTCTCCAGGCAAGAACACTGGAGTGGGTTGCCATTTCCTTTTCCAATTCATGCAAGTGAAAAGTGAAAGTGAAGTCACTCAGTCATGTCTGACTCTTAGCGACTCCATGGACTGCAGCCTACTAGTCTCCTCCATCCATGGGATTTTCCAGGCAAGAGTACTGGAGTGGGTTGCCATTGCCTTCTCTGGGTTCAAGGTCTACTAGAAGTCAAATCTTCTGCCATCTTGGACACAGTTGGTTCTAACTAGTCTTTGTCATGTCCTATGGATGGTTATGAGATTCTTTTACAGGTTGTGTTCTACTCCCTTCCCTTCTATTCAGTAGGACTTCCTTCCTTTTTATGGAACTTAATGCTCCATTGTATATATATCAAATTTAAAAAATCAATTCATCTGTCTATAGACACTTAGATTATTTCTATGTCTTGTCTCTTATGAATAATGCTGTAATGAATGTGAGGGTGCAGATAACCTCTTTGAAATACTGATTTCATTCATTCATATATATACACAAGGGTAGGATTATTGTATCATACACTAGTTCTATTTTTATTTTTTTGAGGAAACTTCATACTGTTTTCCATAGTGGTTCTTCCAATTTACATTTCCACCAGCAAGGCACTAGGGTCCCCTTTTCCCCACATTTTCAACAGTACTCATTATCTCTTGATATTTTTAGGCCCTTTTCAAAAATTTATTTATGACTGTGCTGGCTGTTCCTTGCTGAACATGGGCTTTCTCTAGTTGCAGCAAGTGGGGGCTACTCTCTAGTTCTGATGTGCAGATTTCTCATTGTAGTGGCTTCTCTAGGGTGCATGGGCTTCAGCAGTTGCAGTGTACAGGCTAAGTAGTTGTGATACATGGGCTTAGGTGCTCTGAGACATGTGAATATTCCCAGACCAGGGACTGAACCCATGTCCCCCTACATTGGCAAATGATTTCTTAATCACTGGACCACCAGGGAAGTCCTCTTGATTTTTTTATAATGACCATCTCAATAGATGCAGGTTGATGTCTCAATATGGCTTTGATTTGCATTTGCAAATTTGATTTGATTTGCATTTCAAAGTAATGGTTGATAATGTTAAGCATCATTTCATGTACCTGTTTTCAAGGGGGTATCCCAGAATTCAAGGCAGAAGAAATGTGCCCACTTTTTTTTTTAAACACAATGAGTGAAAAGGAGAGATTGCTTCTTTTTGTGACACTCTGCTCTCACCTATAGAAAAACAACTAAGAAGCTATTTCCTTGACATAAAATCCACTGCAGCAGACATACTCAAATAAATAAGAAGCAGAAAGCACTATTTACAATAGCCAGGGCATGGAAGCAATATAGATGTCCATTGACAGATGTATGAATAAAGAAGTTTTGGTACATATATACAGTGGAATATTACTCAGCCATAGAAAGAAATGAATTTGAGTCAGTTAAACTGAGGTGGATGAACCTAGAACCTGTTATACACAGTGAAGTAAGTCAGAAAGAGAAAAACAAATATCATATAATAACACATAAATATGAAATCTAGAAAATAATGATACTGATGAACCTACTTGCAGGGCAGGAATAGAGACGCAGATGTAGATAATGGACTTGCGGCACAGCAGGGAAAAGAGAGGGTGGGATGAATTGAGAGAGTGCACTGACACAAATGCATTACCATGTGTAAAAGAGATAGCTAATGGGAAGTTGCTGTATAGCACAGGGAGCTCAGCCTGGTGTTCTATGACAGCCTAGAGGGGTAGGATTGGGAGGCGGATGGGAGGGAGGCTCAAGAGGGAAGGGATACATTTATATTTATGGCTGACTTGGGTTATTATATGACAGAAACCAACACAATATTGTAAAGCAATCATCCTCCAATTAAAAATAAGTAAGAAGCAGAAGAAACATGATGTTCCTCTTGAAATTCTGGCTTCTCCATAGCTACAGAAATAAATTGGAAATGAAGAAGTGGGAAGACTTACACCTATTTCACCTATGCTGAATGATCAAATTAATGCATAGAGGGGATTGAAATGAATAGGAACAGATACACTGGAGTACAGGGACTACAGACCATCTCTTAGGCTGGCTATAAAACAAACCACAAAAATTTTTAAAGAATTGAAATCATATGGAGTAGGTAGTCTGACAATAATGTAATAAAACTAGAAAACAACAGAAATACAAAGCCTTTAAATACTTGGGAAATAGAAAAAACATTAACAAAAAAATCAATGGGTCAAATTGGAAATCTGAAAAGAAATAAAAATATGTAGAACTGAATAAAAATGTAAATGCACCATAACACAATATGTAGACTGCAGCTAAAGCTGTGCTGAATGGGAAATCAATAGCACTAAATGCTTACTGCTGGTAAGTCGCTTCAGTCGTGTCCGACTCTGTGTGACCCCATAGACGGCAGCCCACCAGGCTCCCCTGTCCCTGGGATTCTCCAGGCAAGAACACTGGAGTGGGTTGCCATTTCCTTCTCCAATGCATGAAAGTGAAAAGTGAAAAGTGAAAGTGAAGTCGCTCAGTCGTGTCCGACTCCTAGCGACCCCATGGACTGTAGCCCACCAGGCTCCTCCATCCATGGGATTTTCCAGGCAAGAGTACTGGAGTGGGGTGCCATTGCCTTCTCCGGTAGAAAAGAAAACAGATTTTAAATCCATAATCTAAATTTCTACTTCAAGAAACTGGAAAATAGAAGAGCAAAACAAAAACAAAGCAAGTAGAAAGAAGGAAATAAAACAAAAATTAATAAAATTAAAGCAGAAAAATAATAAAGAAAATCAAATTTTAAAAATATGTATTTAGAAAAGCTCATTAGAATCTATAAACCTCTAGCAAGACTGATAAAGATAAAAAGAGACAACATAAATTGCCATTATAAGGCATAAAATAGGAAATATCACTACAGATATTATAACCATTAAAAGTCAATAGAGTATTGACAAAGAGTCTCTCCTTGACCAAACTTTAGTCTTTAGTCAAGCTCTTCTGAATCCTCTTTTCAACTAGGCCTTGATTTTTGGACCTCCATGTTTATCTTTGCATTGTCCAATTGTAGTAAGAATCCAACCATTTAAAGTCAGTTTAACAAAAATCCCCACTCTAGATATCTATCACTCTTGATATCTGATTAAATTCTTCATCCCTCACCATCCCTCAGGTGATATCTAATCCCTCTAGGCTACCTTTGGGCTTCCTATGGTGGCTCAGATGGTAAAGAAACCACCTGCAATGTGGGAGACCCAGGTTCGATCCTCGGGTTGGGAAGATGCCCTGGAGGAGGGCATGGCAACCCACTCCAGTATTCTTGCCTGGAGAATTCTACTGACATAGGAGCCTGGCAGACTACAGTCCATAGGGATGCCAAGAGTTGGAAACAACTGAATGACTAACCCTTTCATGCTACCTTTAGCAAAAATCCTATGAAGTCAATTTAGCCAGTGAAAGTGAAAGTTCAGTGGTGTCCAACTATTTGAGACCCCATGGACTATAGAGTCCATGGAATTCTTTAGGCCAGAATATTCAGATGGGTAGCCTTTCCTTTCTCCAGGGGAATCTTCCCAACCCAGGGATCGAACCCAGGTCTCTCATACTGCAGGTGGATTCTTAACAGCTGAGCCACAAATGAAACCCAAGAATACCGGAGTGGGTAGGCTATCCCTTCTCCAGCAGATCTTTCTGAATCATTCCTTATCCCTGATATTTCCTCTTAGTAATTTTCCATCCACTGACCCTCCACTCTGCTCCTTAGTTATAAATCCTCACCTTTCCTTGTATTCAGAATGGTGTCCAATTCTACACAGAGGTCTCTTTTCCCAAATTGCAATAGCCTGATTAAATTATGCTTTTACCACTTTAACTACAAAATAAGCTTTGTGTTCCCTTGACAGTATAGATAACTTGCACTCAAATTTTGAACAATTTAGAAGAAATGATCTAGTTCCTCAAAAACGGGCCACCACCTAAGAGTGAGGACGGAAGAAGCAGTGTTGGAGGTTTGAAGAGAGAAAATAGGTGGTAAAATAACAGGGTGGGCAGGGATGGGGGCATGAGAGAAACGAGCAGTTTGAAGATTTGGACTAAAAATCTGGGGGAAAGATGTTTTAGGTTACATAGAGACACGGGGAGTTTCAAGATCTGACAGTGCGCATTCTCTATGATCCAGGTACCTGAGTCCACAGGTGGAGGGGCAGCCTTTCCTACCAGTGCCCCACCGGGTGACAGATTAAATCTGGGATCACATAACTACTGTTCAGTCTACCCTCTGCCTCAGTGAAGTACACCAGGCAATGCCTTCCTTCATTCTACCCCCAGATGGAGATACTCTGCCTCCATTTTACCTTTTGCCAGGAAGGCTGGACATTCTACAGTAGTTCTGAGCCTCTCCTGAGAGCTCCTGGCATCATACGGAGATTTACACAGATGCTTCTGTCTGCCCACACCGCTGTGAGCTACAGCGGTGGCCAGTCTGAGTTTCCTGTAGCTTTCCTCTTCCTTGAGTTCCATACAGCACCATGCTTTCTAATCACGATTCCCATCAGCACTCCCTGAAGCAGAGTTCCATATAGGCACCACACCTTAATGAGATAATTTGAGTACCCAGTAATTAGTGGGATGCATCCTGGTAGGGGTGACTACAAGAGCTATATTTTGGGGGTACTGGTTGCCCCACATATTCCACAAAGGCCATACAGAGGAGCCTACAAAATGAAAATTTTAGAAACACTTTGGCCAGGAGGGCTGGGGATTGAAGGAGCAGCATCTCACACTTCTGGACCTTTCTGGCCCCAAATAAGGATGTGCTGCAGGCATAATACCTCCTCTGGGTGTACGTGTTACTCGTCATCGTCTTCTCCATGAAGTTCAGGAAGATAAAAATGGCCATGGAGGTGCCCGGGCACCCTCTCCATTCAACAAAGCCCTCTACCCCCACCCAGTCAATGGTCAGATACAATGTTTTCTCCTTATCTTCATTTGCCATAAATATAAGGAATACACCCCAAATATCTTACATAGTGAACAGATAGCTTCCTGGCAAAAAGTCCTATATGTCAAAACTAACTAACTAAATAAAAACCAGTAATGTGTGCTCTTTAGCAGTAGTTTAGCCATTCAGCAATATAGTCTTCTACAAATACACATTTTTAGGCCACCTCCCCCCACCCCACCCCACCCCACCCCCCACACACACACCACAGTTAGAGAAGCACATTGACGTTAATTGGTAGTTTAGTAATATGATCACCCAGGTAAGTCATTCAGAAGAAGGCAGTCTCCTCCGATATTTCTGAAAATTGTTTTCAGTTATTTAAGGCGATCATATGCTGCTGCTCCCCTTGGTCATTTAGCACATCTCATTCAGGCAAGGGGAGAAGGCAATGGCACCCCACTCCAGTACTCTTGCCTGGAAAATCCCATGGACAGAGGAGCCTCATAGGTTGCAGTCCCTGGGGTCGCTGCGAGTCAGACACGACTGAGTGGCTTCGCTTTCACTTTTCACTTTCATGCACTGGAGAAGGAAATGGCAACCCACTCCAGTGTTCTTGCCTGGAGAATCCCAGGGACAGGGGAGCCTGGTGGGCTGCCGTCTATGGGGTCGCACAGAGTCGGACACGACTGAAGTGACTCAGCAGCAGCAGCAGCATTCAGGCAAGGAATACCGTGAAATTGTCCCTTGGCTCTCCTTTCACTCAAGAAAGAGAACTTCCAAGTTAAATCTGTCAAGACTCAGCATTTCTGAAATGGTACTCAGGAAGAGGGAATGGAGTCTGACTCTTGATTTCTCTCTTCATCACCATTATGTTCAGGCAAACATTTGAAAAAGATAAGCAGGCTCAGGGCAACTTAGAATTGTATAGCCTCTCAGCTTTCAGAAATCGAGAATTTAAAGGCACTACAACTGCATCCAATCAATAGCCCTGCTCACTGAAGGCACACAGAAGTGCAGTATAGCATAGAGCCTTGGTGCTCGAAGTATGGTCCACAGACCAGCCCATGAACCAAATTCTGCATGCAATTTGTGAGCACAGTGAAGTCTGAAAAGTTCAGCTCTAGTGATTGGTTAAGAGCTGGGGCACTGACTAGAGCAGTGGTTCTCCAACTTGAGTGTACATCAGAGTCACCTGGAAGGTGTTTTAAACCACAGGTGACTGGGCCTTGACCCCAGAGTTTCTGATTCAGTAGGTGAAGGATAGGGCCTGAGGACTTGCATTTCGAACAAGTTCCCAGGCAATACTGATACTATTATTGTTCTGGGGACAACACTTTCAGAAAAAAACTGGACTAGAGACAAAGCTGGATGGAAACTATGGCTGTATTTGTTTAACCTCACATGAATCTCTTAAACTAAGCCTTAGTTTCCTCCTGTGTAAAGTGGAAATAGGGTACCAGTGTTCCGTGTTACTGTGAAGATTAAATGAGGAACTAGGGAGAGGTCCTTTGGCACAGGGCCTGCCACGGGATAAAACTCAAACAGATGTAGCCAATTATTGTTATTATTATTCAAAGCATACCACAGCAGACATTTCGCCCTCCTCTAACATCTCTTTTCCCCAGTCTCTCCAGGGAATTCTGTCCCCAAAATAACGTAGCTAAATTATACGCAGAGTATGGACAATCCTCGGATAAAGCTCGGTGCTCAGAACATAGAGGACAAATCCTGTCATGGCCTGTATCGGAAGAAAAAGGCTGGGGCTGATCTTAGAAAGAAGTGAAGATCACAGTCACCTGCAACCTGCCATCCAACACAATAGGGCAAAGTCTCGCCGCTACCCTGGCCTAGACCAGCTGGTGTCCCTGATGTTCCCACAAGCTGGTAGGTGCCCTCTAACAGGGCATCAGGGACTCTTTTCAGTATCTGTCTTACACTACAGCAATCAGTCCCAACCTCTCCCCTGCACCCCCACAGCACTGGGGCTCTTCACTCTGTTTTGTCTATTTAGAGTTCTTTTGCTTCAGATTTTTCCCAGGGTGAGACCCTGTTTTTCCAACTTCCCTTCACTGTGTACCTCACACCTACGAAAGGAGAACCACAGCTAGTGATGGGTCTGTAGCCTTTTAACTCCCTGTTTTCCTCCAGACCCAGGATAACTGAGGGGATCCTACTGTTGTCTACCACAGAACATGCATGCATGCATTCATTCATTCTTTCATTCAATTTATCATGCTGCTGTCAACACGGTTTCACCTTCTACTAAACTTTAGTGTGTGTGTTAGTCGCTCAGTCGTGTCCGACTCTTTGCGACCCCATGGATTGGAGCCCTTTAGGATTCCTTAAAATATCAAAGTTGTGAACACTACGTAAGATCTACTATGTACTATGGACCCATTCCAAACTCCTCCCTGTAATTAAAATTCCACTGGCATTCCACCCATAGTAATGCAGGTCTGTGACAAACTCTTCCATTACAGCAAAACAAAGCCCCATAGCGACCTAATCTGGAAAGACAAGATCCCAGGACCCATAGAGAAAGGAGACCAGAAAGGAGGGCAGGCCACAAAAGGGAAGGGAGTCAGGCTTCCCCACCCTCTGTACTCTTGGGCCTCCTGTGGAAAGAGGCTTTTAAGCTAGGTGCTCAAGGCCCGAAAAGCAGCTGTTGTCCAGTCTAGTGCCAGCACTTCCTGGTCCTGATCCATTCAGCCCTTCTATCAGAACTTCCTATTCTGATTCTACTTTTGAGAGTCTAGGAGCTACTGCAGGCAATGAAGCAGCAAACATTTCTATCTTTTTTTGTGTTGATCTAAGCCTCTGTATTAATAAGGCGTGAAGCAATGTAAAACCAGGAAGAAGCTTTTATCCTTATCAATATCATCAAAGGCCATACAGGACTATTCCTAATGTCCTCACCTGTCATCTCCTTGAAGAAGCTGAATCTGACCACCCAGTGAAAATGGGTACATATCCACCACGTTTCTCTCCATCATATCACCCCGTTTCATTTTTTTACTGTCACTTATCACTATCTGAAATCGACTCGGTAGTTTATTTATGTTCTGTCTCCACTCCCTAGAAGGAGTGGTCCCTGAGCACAGGACTCTTGTGATCTTCAGTGTCTTGGATCCCCAGAGTCTAAAACTGTGTCTGGTACGTAACTGGTGCTCAGTGAATATTTGCATTATGAATGAACGGACACACGGATAGCTGGGTGAATGATGCCCTCTTAAAAGGGGCTCCGGGGCTACTTGGCTTTCTCTTTCTCTCCCTCAAACACTCAAGCCCCGATCCACAAACTAAAGGGCCAGCAGAAACTTGCCACTAAATAGCTTGAAGGTCTAGGGCACACAGCTGACTTGGCAAGTCCGTACAGCGCTGATGCGCATGTCCACACGCCACTGATACGCGTCCATCTTCGCGTTACTCTTCTCGATGACTCTTAGAATGGGTCTGAAAACTAACGCCATCCCCATGCTCGCTCTCAATCCTCCCGGAAATGTTCGCCACCCCAGGGAACATAAGAAACTATCCACAAAATTAATTCAGATAGGAAAGAGAGGACCCGAATTCTGTACCACCGTAAGACAAACCGCCACACTTCCCATCAGCCATTGGCGCTGCCCACCCGGAAGGCCGCGCAGGAACTTCCTGTTGCTGTTGCTATGGCTTCGGGGGCGGGTCTTCAGGAGGCCGCTCTCAGTTCAGTTCAGTCGCTCGGTCCTGTTCAGTCGCTCAGTCCTGTGTGACTCTTTGGGACCCCCATGGACTGCAGCACGCCAGGCTTCCCTGTCCATCACCAACCCCCCGGAGCTTACTCAAACTCATGTCCATCCAGTCGGTGATGCCATCCAACCATCTCATCCTCTGTCGTCCCCTTCTCCTCCCGCCTTCAATCTTTCCCAGCATCAGGGTCTTTTCCAATGAGTCAGTTCTTCGCATCAGGTGTCCAGAGTATTGGAGTTTCAGCTTCGGCATCATTCCTTCCAAAGAATATTCAGGACTGATTTCCTTTGGATTGGCTGGTTGGATCTCCTTGCAGTCCAAGGGACTCTCAAGAGTCTTCTCCAACATCACAATTCAAAAACATCAGTTCTTTGGCCCTCAGCTTTCTTTATAGTCCAACTCTCACATCCATACGTGACTACTGGAAAAACCGTACCTTTGACTAGACGGACCTTTGTTGGCAAAGTAATGTCTCTGCTTTTTAATATGAGGCCGCTCTCCTGCCTCTCAATTGCATATCCACTTCCCTGGTGCCCCACCCCCACGCCCTACCCAAAGCAGTTTTGTGGACTCAGCGCTCTAGCTACAGTCGCTTTCCCCTCCCGGTTTATCTCGCTCAGGTCCCTTAGTGGGTCTAAGAGCAGAGTGGGCCGCGAAGGGACTCTTCCTAGGCCGTCTTCATCACTCAGTGAAACTGCGGCCGCTTGATGGCAGTATAACACTTTAATAGCGTGTCACTCCGCTCTTCCCCCCGCCCTTCGTGTTTGAAAAAAAGTGCTCTTCGGACTCAGAACAAAAATTCTATCTCCACAGAGACGGGGCTGTTTTAGGGCGGCCTTGTTGCTCCCATTTCCTTCTTTAAATCTCTGTGGCAATCCGATGGGCAGAAGTGTAACAGTAAAATATTTTTTAATGTGAGTTTCTTTGATTATTAGCCCGCTTTTGTAAACTGTCTCGCCTGTGCTCCGCCCCCCCCCCCCCCTTTTTAAGCCGTCGTATTGAGTCTCCTGTAGGGCTTATTTTAGCTTTCTTTTGTTCATTAAATGAATTTCAAGAAGCTGAGCATATAACAGTTGAAAGGTCAGAAAGTATGAAGGTAAACAACACCTTAGTATTTTTGTGTTTTGTCCTTTATAACTGGTAGCATTTTTAAAATGTATTTTCTTACTCTAACAAACAACGTTTGAGTTTCATCTTATTTCACACTATCAAGATCATACAGTATTGACCATTTTGTACCCTGATATTTTAAAAGCCCCAAAATATATGCTTTAAACTTTCTCCTCTTTTCTCTATTTCCTTGGGAAAATTCCTGAAAGTGCAACACAAGTGTTTTTCTTTTTCAGTGTTTGACAGGGTTTACCATACCATTGAAAAGATTGAGTGTTACTTGAATTTATTCTTGGAATTGTTTTTAACTAAAGTCCCTGTTTGACGATGATGATGGTATTTTAAAATTGTGGTATAATTAACATGTAACAAATATACATGCTTTTCTGCTGCTACTGCTAAGTCACTTCAGTCGTGTCCGACTCTGTGTGACCCCATAGACCGCAGCCCACCAGGCTCCCCCGTCCCTGGGATTCTCCAGGCAAGAACACTGGAGTGATAGGGGTCAAATCTATTGCATTAAGGAAGAAAGCCTGAGCTCAATCTGAGTATGACAGAGAGCTGGGGGGGTTAGAACAGATAATCAGAGAAAGGGTGTCAGTTGGCTGGAAAACTACAGAAAGGAGGCACTGAGGGTAGAATGTTTCTTGCTAAACTTGTCGAACAGTATTCTTGCTAAGCAGGGCTAAAGAGTTAGACACTATGGTAGGTTTGAAGAACTGGATCAGAAATGGGAATTTTTTCACTAATTTTTCAATTAACAAAATTTTATTTTTCATTTTCATTTAATTTTCCTTTGCATTGTCTTTTATAACTGGATCGGAGTAGAAAAAATCTCAGTAAAATTTAAAACTTTGCAGGAATCTTGGAAATGGAAGGCCAGGGTGGAGGCCTCGTGGATTAAAGATTGATGAAGGAGGTAGGCTTTGTAATAATGACCCATGATCAGGCCTCCACCCTGGCAAGACCAAAGTTTTAAATTTTACTGAGATTTTTTCTACTCCGATCCAGTTATAAAAGACAATGCAAAGGAAAATTAAATGAAAATGAAAAATAAAATTTTGTTAATTGAAAAATTAGTGAAAAAATTCCCATTTCTGATCCAGTTCTTCAAACCTACCATAGTGTCTAACTCTTTAGCCCTGCTTAGCAAGAATACTGTTCGACAAGTTTAGCAAGAAACATTCTACCCTCAGTGCCTCCTTTCTGTAGTTTTCCAGCCAACTGACACCCTTTCTCTGATTATCTGTTCTAACCCCCCCAGCTCTCTGTCATACTCAGATTGAGCTCAGGCTTTCTTCCTTAATGCAATAGATTTGACCCCTATCACTCCAGTGTTCTTGCCTGGAGAATCCCAGGGACGGGGAGCCTGGTGGGCTGCGGTCTATGGGGTCACACAGAGTCGGACACGACTGAAGTGACTTAGCAGTAGCAGCAGAAAAGCATGTATATTTGTTACATGTTAATTATACCACAATTTTAAAATACCATCATCATCGTCAAACAGGGACTTTAGTTAAAAACAATTCCAAGAATAAATTCAAGTAACACTCAATCTTTTCAATGGTATGGTAAACCCTGTCAAACACTGAAAAAGAAAAACACTTGTGTTGCACTTTCAGGAATTTTCCCAAGGAAATAGAGAAAAGAGGAGAAAGTTTAAAGCATATATTTTGGGGCTTTTAAAATATCAGGGTACAAAATGGTCAATACTGTATGATCTTGATAGTGTGAAATAAGATGAAACTCAAACGTTGTTTGTTAGAGTAAGAAAATACATTTTAAAAATGCTACCAGTTATAAAGGACAAAACACAAAAATACTAAGGTGTTGTTTACCTTCATACTTTCTGACCTTTCAACTGTTATATGCTCAGCTTCTTGAAATTCATTTAATGAACAAAAGAAAGCTAAAATAAGCCCTACAGGAGACTCAATACGACGGCTTAAAAAGGGGGCGGAGCACAGGCGAGACAGTTTACAAAAGCGGGCTAATAATCAAAGAAACTCACATTAAAAAATATTTTACTGTTACACTTCTGCCCATCGGATTGCCACAGAGATTTAAAGAAGGAAATGGGAGCAACAAGGCCGCCCTAAAACAGCCCCGTCTCTGTGGAGATAGAATTTTTGTTCTGAGTCCGAAGAGCACTTTTTTTCAAACACGAAGGGCGGGGGGAAGAGCGGAGTGACACGCTATTAAAGTGTTATACTGCCATCAAGCGGCCGCAGTTTCACTGAGTGATGAAGACGGCCTAGGAAGAGTCCCTTCGCGGCCCACTCTGCTCTTAGACCCACTAAGGGACCTGAGCGAGATAAACCGGGAGGGGAAAGCGACTGTAGCTAGAGCGCTGAGTCCACAAAACTGCTTTGGGTAGGGCGTGGGGGTGGGGCACCAGGGAAGTGGATATGCAATTGAGAGGCAGGAGAGCGGCCTCATATTAAAAAGCAGAGACATTACTTTGCCAACAAAGGTCCGTCTAGTCAAAGGTACGGTTTTTCCAGTAGTCACGTATGGATGTGAGAGTTGGACTATAAAGAAAGCTGAGGGCCAAAGAACTGATGTTTTTGAATTGTGATGTTGGAGAAGACTCTTGAGAGTCCCTTGGACTGCAAGGAGATCCAACCAGCCAATCCAAAGGAAATCAGTCCTGAATATTCTTTGGAAGGAATGATGCCGAAGCTGAAACTCCAATACTCTGGACACCTGATGCGAAGAACTGACTCATTGGAAAAGACCCTGATGCTGGGAAAGATTGAAGGCGGGAGGAGAAGGGGACGACAGAGGATGAGATGGTTGGATGGCATCACCGACTGGATGGACATGAGTTTGAGTAAGCTCCGGGGGTTGGTGATGGACAGGGAAGCCTGGCGTGCTGCAGTCCATGGGGGTCCCAAAGAGTCACACAGGACTGAGCGACTGAACAGGACCGAGCGACTGAACTGAACTGAGAGCGGCCTCCTGAAGACCCGCCCCCGAAGCCATAGCAACAGCAACAGGAAGTTCCTGCGCGGCCTTCCGGGTGGGCAGCGCCAATGGCTGATGGGAAGTGTGGCGGTTTGTCTTACGGTGGTACAGAATTCGGGTCCTCTCTTTCCTATCTGAATTAATTTTGTGGATAGTTTCTTATGTTCCCTGGGGTGGCGAACATTTCCGGGAGGATTGAGAGCGAGCATGGGGATGGCGTTAGTTTTCAGACCCATTCTAAGAGTCATCGAGAAGAGTAACGCGAAGATGGACGCGTATCAGTGGCGTGTGGACATGCGCATCAGCGCTGTACGGACTTGCCAAGTCAGCTGTGTGCCCTAGACCTTCAAGCTATTTAGTGGCAAGTTTCTGCTGGCCCTTTAGTTTGTGGATCGGGGCTTGAGTGTTTGAGGGAGAGAAAGAGAAAGCCAAGTAGCCCCGGAGCCCCTTTTAAGAGGGCATCATTCACCCAGCTATCCGTGTGTCCGTTCATTCATAATGCAAATATTCACTGAGCACCAGTTACGTACCAGACACAGTTTTAGACTCTGGGGATCCAAGACACTGAAGATCACAAGAGTCCTGTGCTCAGGGACCACTCCTTCTAGGGAGTGGAGACAGAACATAAATAAACTACCGAGTCGATTTCAGATAGTGATAAGTGACAGTAAAAAAATGAAACGGGGTGATATGATGGAGAGAAACGTGGTGGATATGTACCCATTTTCACTGGGTGGTCAGATTCAGCTTCTTCAAGGAGATGACAGGTGAGGACATTAGGAATAGTCCTGTATGGCCTTTGATGATATTGATAAGGATAAAAGCTTCTTCCTGGTTTTACATTGCTTCACGCCTTATTAATACAGAGGCTTAGATCAACACAAAAAAGATAGAAATGTTTGCTGCTTCATTGCCTGCAGTAGCTCCTAGACTCTCAAAAGTAGAATCAGAATAGGAAGTTCTGATAGAAGGGCTGAATGGATCAGGACCAGGAAGTGCTGGCACTAGACTGGACAACAGCTGCTTTTCGGGCCTTGAGCACCTAGCTTAAAAGCCTCTTTCCACAGGAGGCCCAAGAGTACAGAGGGTGGGGAAGCCTGACTCCCTTCCCTTTTGTGGCCTGCCCTCCTTTCTGGTCTCCTTTCTCTATGGGTCCTGGGATCTTGTCTTTCCAGATTAGGTCGCTATGGGGCTTTGTTTTGCTGTAATGGAAGAGTTTGTCACAGACCTGCATTACTATGGGTGGAATGCCAGTGGAATTTTAATTACAGGGAGGAGTTTGGAATGGGTCCATAGTACATAGTAGATCTTACGTAGTGTTCACAACTTTGATATTTTAAGGAATCCTAAAGGGCTCCAATCCATGGGGTCGCAAAGAGTCGGACACGACTGAGCGACTAACACACACACTAAAGTTTAGTAGAAGGTGAAACCGTGTTGACAGCAGCATGATAAATTGAATGAAAGAATGAATGAATGCATGCATGCATGTTCTGTGGTAGACAACAGTAGGATCCCCTCAGTTATCCTGGGTCTGGAGGAAAACAGGGAGTTAAAAGGCTACAGACCCATCACTAGCTGTGGTTCTCCTTTCGTAGGTGTGAGGTACACAGTGAAGGGAAGTTGGAAAAACAGGGTCTCACCCTGGGAAAAATCTGAAGCAAAAGAACTCTAAATAGACAAAACAGAGTGAAGAGCCCCAGTGCTGTGGGGGTGCAGGGGAGAGGTTGGGACTGATTGCTGTAGTGTAAGACAGATACTGAAAAGAGTCCCTGATGCCCTGTTAGAGGGCACCTACCAGCTTGTGGGAACATCAGGGACACCAGCTGGTCTAGGCCAGGGTAGCGGCGAGACTTTGCCCTATTGTGTTGGATGGCAGGTTGCAGGTGACTGTGATCTTCACTTCTTTCTAAGATCAGCCCCAGCCTTTTTCTTCCGATACAGGCCATGACAGGATTTGTCCTCTATGTTCTGAGCACCGAGCTTTATCCGAGGATTGTCCATACTCTGCGTATAATTTAGCTACGTTATTTTGGGGACAGAATTCCCTGGAGAGACTGGGGAAAAGAGATGTTAGAGGAGGGCGAAATGTCTGCTGTGGTATGCTTTGAATAATAATAACAATAATTGGCTACATCTGTTTGAGTTTTATCCCGTGGCAGGCCCTGTGCCAAAGGACCTCTCCCTAGTTCCTCATTTAATCTTCACAGTAACACGGAACACTGGTACCCTATTTCCACTTTACACAGGAGGAAACTAAGGCTTAGTTTAAGAGATTCATGTGAGGTTAAACAAATACAGCCATAGTTTCCATCCAGCTTTGTCTCTAGTCCAGTTTTTTCTGAAAGTGTTGTCCCCAGAACAATAATAGTATCAGTATTGCCTGGGAACTTGTTCGAAATGCAAGTCCTCAGGCCCTATCCTTCACCTACTGAATCAGAAACTCTGGGGTCAAGGCCCAGTCACCTGTGGTTTAAAACACCTTCCAGGTGACTCTGATGTACACTCAAGTTGGAGAACCACTGCTCTAGTCAGTGCCCCAGCTCTTAACCAATCACTAGAGCTGAACTTTTCAGACTTCACTGTGCTCACAAATTGCATGCAGAATTTGGTTCATGGGCTGGTCTGTGGACCATACTTCGAGCACCAAGGCTCTATGCTATACTGCACTTCTGTGTGCCTTCAGTGAGCAGGGCTATTGATTGGATGCAGTTGTAGTGCCTTTAAATTCTCGATTTCTGAAAGCTGAGAGGCTATACAATTCTAAGTTGCCCTGAGCCTGCTTATCTTTTTCAAATGTTTGCCTGAACATAATGGTGATGAAGAGAGAAATCAAGAGTCAGACTCCATTCCCTCTTCCTGAGTACCATTTCAGAAATGCTGAGTCTTGACAGATTTAACTTGGAAGTTCTCTTTCTTGAGTGAAAGGAGAGCCAAGGGACAATTTCACGGTATTCCTTGCCTGAATGCTGCTGCTGCTGCTGAGTCACTTCAGTCGTGTCCGACTCTGTGCGACCCCATAGACGGCAGCCCACCAGGCTCCCCTGTCCCTGGGATTCTCCAGGCAAGAACACTGGAGTGGGTTGCCATTTCCTTCTCCAGTGCATGAAAGTGAAAAGTGAAAGCAAAGCCACTCAGTCGTGTCTGACTCGCAGCGACCCCAGGGACTGCAACCTATGAGGCTCCTCTGTCCATGGGATTTTCCAGGCAAGAGTACTGGAGTGGGGTGCCATTGCCTTCTCCCCTTGCCTGAATGAGATGTGCTAAATGACCAAGGGAGCAGCAGCATATGATCGCCTTAAATAACTGAAAACAATTTTCAGAAATATCGGAGGAGACTGCCTTCTTCTGAATGACTTACCTGGGTGATCATATTACTAAACTACCAATTAACGTCAATGTGCTTCTCTAACTGTGGTGTGTGTGTGGGGGGTGGGGTGGGGTGGGGTGGGGGGAGGTGGCCTAAAAATGTGTATTTGTAAAAGACTATATTGCTGAATGGCTAAACTACTGCTAAAGAGCACACATTACTGGTTTTTATTTAGTTAGTTAGTTTTGACATATAGGACTTTTTGCCAGGAAGCTATCTGTTCACTATGTAAGATATTTGGGGTGTATTCCTTATATTTATGGCAAATGAAGATAAGGAGAAAACATTGTATCTGACCATTGACTGGGTGGGGGTAGAGGGCTTTGTTGAATGGAGAGGGTGCCCGGGCACCTCCATGGCCATTTTTATCTTCCTGAACTTCATGGAGAAGACGATGACGAGTAACACGTACACCCAGAGGAGGTATTATGCCTGCAGCACATCCTTATTTGGGGCCAGAAAGGTCCAGAAGTGTGAGATGCTGCTCCTTCAATCCCCAGCCCTCCTGGCCAAAGTGTTTCTAAAATTTTCATTTTGTAGGCTCCTCTGTATGGCCTTTGTGGAATATGTGGGGCAACCAGTACCCCCAAAATATAGCTCTTGTAGTCACCCCTACCAGGATGCATCCCACTAATTACTGGGTACTCAAATTATCTCATTAAGGTGTGGTGCCTATATGGAACTCTGCTTCAGGGAGTGCTGATGGGAATCGTGATTAGAAAGCATGGTGCTGTATGGAACTCAAGGAAGAGGAAAGCTACAGGAAACTCAGACTGGCCACCGCTGTAGCTCACAGCGGTGTGGGCAGACAGAAGCATCTGTGTAAATCTCCGTATGATGCCAGGAGCTCTCAGGAGAGGCTCAGAACTACTGTAGAATGTCCAGCCTTCCTGGCAAAAGGTAAAATGGAGGCAGAGTATCTCCATCTGGGGGTAGAATGAAGGAAGGCATTGCCTGGTGTACTTCACTGAGGCAGAGGGTAGACTGAACAGTAGTTATGTGATCCCAGATTTAATCTGTCACCCGGTGGGGCACTGGTAGGAAAGGCTGCCCCTCCACCTGTGGACTCAGGTACCTGGATCATAGAGAATGCGCACTGTCAGATCTTGAAACTCCCCGTGTCTCTATGTAACTTAAAACATCTTTCCCCCAGATTTTTAGTCCAAATCTTCAAACTGCTCGTTTCTCTCATGCCCCCATCCCTGCCCACCCTGTTATTTTACCACCTATTTTCTCTCTTCAAACCTCCAACACTGCTTCTTCCGTCCTCACTCTTAGGTGGTGGCCTGTTCTCAGTGTTTCACTGAGAAAATTGCGTTAAGAGTCAATCCAAATCCAGGAGTCCAAAATCGAACTCCCCCATCTTCCCCTATAAAACCTTCTCCACTGGCAGTATTTCCCATCCGAAGATAATGCAATTCTCTCCTCCCAGTTTTTTGTGCCATGGACTTGAGAGTGATCTTTCACTCTGCTCTTCCATGCACCTCTCATTTTTATCCTGTCAGGAAACCTTATGAGCTGGTTTTTCAGAATATATCCAGAATCTGACCACTTGTCACCACCTCTACTGTTACCATCCTGTTCCAAACCACTATCAGTTTTCCTCCTAGGTTACTGGACTTCTTTCCTTGTTTCACCCTCCCCACTGCTCCACCAAACCCCTGACTGATAATCAATTCAACAACCAGAATAATGCTATTAAAATGTATGATCAGGTCATATAATGCCTCTGCTCAAAACCAACAGCTTTCATTTCATTCAAGGTAAATTAAGAGTCCATTATGTCTTCCAAGGTGACACTAGTGGTAAAGAATCTGCCTGCCAATGCAGGAGATGCAAGGGACACAGGTGTGATCCCTGGGTTGGGAAGATTTCCTGGAGAAGGAAATGGCAACCCACTGCCTGGCAGGCTACAGTCCAAGGGGTCGCAAAAAGAGTTGGACAAACTTATACTCAATAATGTGAGATGCCTTCCTCTACCCCATGGCACCTTAGCTCCAGCAGGTATAGCTTTCATCTTCTCCACACCTTTGTTATCCCTCAGCAGCATAGTCAGGATCAGCGATGCCGTCAGGTCCACCTATGGCATGTCTGCATCAACTGTCTTAGAAGGAAGCTGAAATTCAGCTCAGTGATTCCCTTCCAGAAAAAAGAGGAAATCATCCCAGTGGACTTCCATCTCCAGTTTTGTTACTCCACACCAAAGGTCTTTCTCTCCTTGATATGGTTCTTGAAGTCCACCACCTCTCCCCCTTTATGCCCTTCCTAGCATATTCCTCTTTCTCTTATTTTAATATCCAGCTACTTTGAGTCCCTCTGAAACAACAGGTATAGGCACAAACCCAGTGCTTATTCTTATAACCTCTGCCTGGGCTGGTTTCTTTGCCTGGCAGTTGGAAAGGCCTCTGGGTGGCAGTTTTATTTTCTGCTCTTTGGCAGTATGGAAGCAGTTGGCTTTTCCAATCTTGTGAGGACCCAGTTCCTGGTCTCTGAAAGTGAAAGTCACTCAGTCATGTCCAACTCTTTGTGATCCCATAGACTATACAGTCCATCGAATTCTCCAGGCCAGAATACTGGATTGGGTAGCCTTTCCCTTCTCCAGGGGATCTTCCCAATCCAGGGATTGAACCCAAGTCTCCCACATTGCAAGTATCTAAAGCTGTGAGTACTTGAATAGTGAGAGTTTCCCTCACTTAGGAAAAAGTCCTAACAAACAAAAAACAAAATATGCCCATGCTATATACATCTTTTTTTTCTTTACTGTTTAAAAAAATTTTTTGTTACTGTATATTTTAATAGATTTGAAAGAATTAGAGATTATGAATCTGCCCAAAATATTAGATAAAGTAAATTACCTAAGTGCTTCCTCAGGTAAAAGGTTAGTTGTGGTTCTTGGAATTCTACCCATATGCACTTGTTATGCATTGATTTGGCCATCATCTTGAGCCTATCCCTCCATTTTCTTGTTGTCTATTGATGTCCTGGTCAGGCCTCCACATTCACTAGCATTTAGCATCCATGTGGATGACCCATCACACATTCAGACCCCTGGGTTACATACAGACTGTTACCCTTGCAGAATCATGTCCTCTAGTTTTAGCTGGTCCCTTATAACTTCCCCCCATCTCCTTGTTAGCTTTCTTCTCCCTCTCATCTGAGTTGCTGTGCAGGACTTCTCAAGACCAGACTATTGCTCTCACAATGCCTCTTGCTCTCAGTTGCTCTCTCATGCTTCATAGAGAAAACAGAAATCATCTGGTGGGATCACACCAATTTCCTGTTTATGCTGCCTGTCTTCATTCCATGTACCTGGAGATACACCTATCTCACCTTCCAGGACCCTTTTTTGTGTAAGACCAATTCCACAGTACACTTAAGTCTCTTTAAAACTAACATCATAATTTTTAAAGTCCTTGAGGTTCCTCAAAAAGTTTAGATTATAATTATCACATGATCCAGCAATCCCACTTTTGGAAATAAATCCAAAAGAATTGAAAGCAGAGTTTGGAAGTGATATTTGCACACCCATGCTCATAGTGACACTGTTCACAATAGACATAAGGAAGCAACCCATATGTTCACTGATAGAAAAATGGATAGAGAAAGTGTGTTGTATACATAAAGTGGAATGCTATTCAGCCTTAAAAAGGAGGGAAGTACACATTGGCAACAACATGGATGAACTTTGAGGACATTATACTAAGTGAAATAAGCCAGTCACCAAAAGAAATGCTATATGAGTCCGCTTACATGAGGCATCTAAAGTGGTCAAAGACATAGAAAAAAAGAAAGTATGGTGGTAACCAGGGGCTAGGGGTCGAGGAAAATGGGGAATTGTTGTTTAATGGGTATAGAGTCTCAGTTTTGCAATACGAAAAAGTTCTGGAGATCTGTTGGATACCAACGTAGATTTTCATGTTCTGTTTTTTTCTTTTTTCTTTTTTTACCACAAGTTTAGAAATTCCTTGGACCTCATGTCTCTTTCTAGTCTGGAAGAACCTTGTATGATCATTGTCAAGTCTTCTTTAACTCCCACTCCTTTCTCAACCGACTGCCCTCTGACTTCTGTCCTCACCACTCCACTGAAACCGCTCTTGCTAAGGTTTTCAAGGACCTTTCAAAATTTCTGGGCTGAGGGTATTCAACCCAGGGTAGTGGACACTGTTCACCACTTCCTCCTGAGAGTTCTCTTACCGTTGACTTCTGTGAGACTCTTCCTCCGTTCTTTCCTGTGTCTCACTGATAACTGTCTCTCTCTCTTTTTTCGCTGTCCTTTCTTCTTCCTAAATAGTTTTGTTGTTGGCCTCCTTCTCTTTGCGTCTTTACAGTTCTTCATAGTTTCCCTGGGACAGCTCAATTAAATCTGAAGTATCAACTATCAGATTTATATCTCTGATCAGATCTCCCTCTGACTAGTCAACTCTACCCTAATGTTCTATAGGTTCTTCATTAAACTCATCATCCCTCCTCCTGTGTTTTCTAACTCAATGACATTTATCCCCCAATTGTATTCTGAAACCTGTGAATCATGCTGGAATCCTAATTCTTCTTTATCCTCCATATCCAGTTAGTCAAAAAGCCCTATAGATTCTGTTTCCCTTATTAATTCTCAACGTCCATCTCAACTGTCAGTGCCTCAGCTTAGGTTTTTAAGCACCCAATGCCTTCAAGTTAGTCTGCCTCAGTTTTGCCTTCCTCAAATTTACCTTCCATACCTTCATTGACCTTCTTATGATTTAAGTTTGATCATGAGGCTGGTTTAGTTAAAGGCCTTCAGTAGCTTATCATTGTTTTTAGGGTAGAGTCTCAACTCTCTAATATTCGGCATACAAAGCCCCTCTGCTTTCCCCAAATTATGGTGGATGACAGGCCCATGATGCAAGGCAACTAATTCTTGGGAGAGTTAGATCCCAGTGGAAGAAAACGAAACCTTCGCTGTGAATTTAGCATCTTACCAGCATAATTCTTCCTTGACCTACTACCTACTCCATTTCCTAGTATCATGCTTCTTTGTAGGAGAAGGCAATGGCACCCCACTCCAGTACTCTTGCCTGGAAAATCCCATGGATGGAGGAGCCTGGAAGGCTGCAGTCCATGGGGTCGTTGAGGGTCGGACACGACTGAGCGACTTCACTTTCACTCTTCACTTTCATGCATTAGAGAAGGAAATGGCAACCCACTCCAGTGTTCTTGCCTGGAGAATCCAAGGGACGGGGGAGTCTGGTGGGCTCCCGTCTACGGGGTCGCACAGAGTCGGACACGACTGAAGTGACTTAGCAGCAGCAGCAGCAGCTTCTTTGTAACTTAGTTGCTGATTGGGGTATTGCGAAGTGTGTCTGTCCCCAACGAAAAGGGGTGTAAGCACAAATGGAGAATGTAAATTTGAATAACAGCAGGATAGTGCAGCAGGGATGCGAAATTTACATTTGAACCACCTCCTAGTGCTCCAGCAGCCATCTAAGCCACACCTTTGTTCCTGAGCAGGGCGAGCGAGGAGGGGCCTGGGAGTATCGCCTCTAGGCGAGGGAGGGTGTGGCGCAGGCGCAGGCGCATGCGCAGGCGCAGTCGGGTGAAAGTCGCTCTTGCCCGCCCTGCGTTTTTAACCAACGGAAAACCGAGGAAGGACTACGGCAAAAGTCATTTTCGAAGTGGGACCACGCTTTGTGGGCTGCAACATGGAGGCCACCGGTGGACCTGAGGAGTTGGTGAGACGTTGCTCTGTTGTCGGGTGAGTGGGGAAGCCGAGCTGGGTCGAACCTCGAACGTTCCTTCCCTATCTCTTTTTCCTTTCCTAGGTTTCCGGGGAACTGGTGTCAGTGGCACATGCTCTTTCTCTCCCAGCCGAGTCTTATGGCAACGATGTGAGTATGACTCACCCACAGCTTCCACTAACCCAGCTATCCTGGGTTAGTCTGTAGGGCTCGCGACCAAATTGTAACCCCCTACCCAATTATCTTCCGTAGACTTCCTGTGTCTGACAGAAACTGCGCCTTTCAATTAATTCTAATCTTTTCGGTCCCCAGAAGCAGGCCTAATGCGAATAGGGGTAGTTCCCAAACTGTACCGCACTTTAGAGTTACTTGGGAATTTTTTAAATATCCCAGTGTTCAGGTTGCAATCCATCCTAGTTAAATCACAATATCTCGGAGGAGAGAGTCAGCAATCAGTTTTTTAAAGGTCCCAGGGTGGTTCCATTGTGCAGTAAAGTTCACTGGTCTCTGGTTTAGTTCCTAAGGAGAAAGCCCATGATGTATTTTGAGTTATAAGACACACGGACATGGAAATAACGATAACGCTTTAATAATAATGTGATGTATGCTGGTAGATTGGCGGATCAGGGTATAAGATCCGAAGGAGTTTAGCCAAAGAAGAAACCCTAAGGACTCAGACAGTAGAGGAAGACCGCTGAGGAAGTGGTTATTGAACTGGATCTCCAAAGTGTAGATGGACAAAGGCATGGATTGGCAGTCAGGAAAAGGGCATGGTCTAAGGCATGGAGGTAAAAATGCAGTTTTTTTTTTTTTTTTATGGAGTCAATGAAATAAATTCGTCTATTTGGTGTAAGAGATTCCAATGAAACAGGTGCTTTGTAAGGCTTTTTATAATCTAGCCTGCTTCATGATACTGATTAATTTCTAAGTATTGTAGGATAGGGAATTGGCTATCTGATAAACACAAATGATGGGTTATGACATACTAGTCTTAAATGTGAAGAGTAACCTCACTTCTGCTATCTTACTTTGTCCTTAGTGGCGTATGTGGTATTTCAGTTTTAAAATGATTTAACTCAGTCCTGAGATGATTTATCTGCTGCTTTATGTAGTCTTCTATACTTTCACTAACTGCTGGGGAGACAGCCAGTGGCTCATTTTGTTTATTAGGCTGTGTAGGTTTTCTTTTGGTTGTCATAAGGACAAAAGGATTATTATATTTTCCAGACTCACTAGTCCAGTTTTTAACCTTGATAGTAACACCAAACTTGGTAGCCCTCTTGAACATTAACTAGACATCCACAGACTTTTTAAATTTGTTCTTTAGTAGCAAGATTAGGTGAGTTCTGACCTGGCGTTCTTCACTCCTTTGCAGCCTGATATTGAAATGGCTTGGGCCATGAGAGCAATGCAGCATGCTGAAATCTACTACAAAGTGAGTTGTCTATGTTCTTTATGAAGCAGAATTAAATATGTAATTTCAGTGTATAATGCTCTGCTAAGCACCATTCTCAGTAAGTTAAATACTTGTGTTTTGGAGATAATTTTTATTACTCTAAAATATTATCTACAGAGAACCAGGGGTATGGAAGTGAATTTTGCTTTGACAGAAAGGAGTTGTGCTTCTTTGCCCAGTGTTCTGTTGCTAACCAGCAAAAGGATGTCTGACCCATGCTGCAGCAGCTGCTGCTGCTTAATTGCTTCAGTCGGGTCCGACTCTGTGTGACCCCATGGGCTATAGCCCACCAGGCTCCTCTGTCCATGGAATTCTCCAGGCAAGAGTACTGGAGTGGGTTGCCATGCTCTCCGGATCCAGGGGATCTTTCCAGCCCAGGGATCAAACCATGGTCTGCATTGCAGGCAACTTCTTTACCACTGAGCCACCAGGGAAGCTTTTCTGGCCCCTAGTAGGCACTAAATAAATGTTTCTTGACTTAATAAACAACCCACAGAGGGTAATAACCAGGCATTACTAGGACCAAAGTAGTTTAAATTGATGGAAAGGACTGTAGTATATTATGGCTCTTTAGAATTATGTCATGATTTCATCTGAAACCTAGGCTGTCTATATATTCTAATGAACTCTCCTGCCCTGAGAACCATGAGGAATTTGGGGGGAAGAAGGGACAGAAATATAGCGAATTAGAGACTGGCATTTGTATGTTGTCTTACTCTCTGGCAGCTGATTTCATCAGTTGACCCACAGTTCCTGAAACTCACCAAAGTGGATGACCAAATCTATTCTGAGTTTCGGGAAAATTTTAAGAATCTCAGGATAGATATACTGGATCCAGAAGAGCTCAAATCAGAATCAGCTAAAGAGGTAAGAATCCTCTCTTTTAAATATTGCCTAGCATCTGATCAACAATTATTGATCATGAATACATTTTTATACCTTTAGACTTGGGGGTGGGTTGTTTTAAGGCAAATATGTAAAGAAGCAGGGCTTTTATGTAGTTTAATAAACTAATACGTTATTAAATGAATGTTTTTCTGGTTTATGGATTTTTCATGTTCACTGAATATGGGTTTTTTTCCACTTTGGTGTGGACCTTTTGTCACTACACACCTAGCTCTTTCAGAGGAGAAGGAATGAATTTTTTTTATGTGAGTAGTTTAACCAGAAGGCTTAGATAGAAGATTGGCAAATAGAGTACAGAGAGGTGTTTGAGTCCTCTGGATTTAAGATCATATCACAAGCTGTGGATAACTGGAAAACTTGTGTTTTGCATTGCTTACTTGATTATCTTCTACTTTTACAGAGCACTAAAATGCTTATACTTAGGAAATGGTTTTCCTTGAGAGTAGACTCTTGGCTTATGAAGAATGAAAACTTTTAACTCTAAGCAGGCTGTTACTGATCTTTGGAAAACTGCCTTTGTTGAATGGACTTCTTTCTTAAAATTTAACTTTGTGACTTTGGGCCTAATTCCTGCCTTCTTTGTCTTATTTGTGCTTCAGTGGGAATGAGTAACCATTTTGGGCTGAACTAGCCAATAACTTAAAACAGAGAATATACTTAAGAAATTAAAATTTAATTCTCTTCTTTAGACAAGGATTTAAGTATTTTATCAGATTTAAATATTGCTCATGTTGGAAAATGCCAGCTTAAAGATGCCAAAGATAGCACAGAAACTCATAGCTAGTGAAACTAGCAATCAGCTCAATTCTAGTCTCTTTCACTGTGGTTATTTTCCTTACTGGGGAAATGGAAGCCCCTCTCCTGGCCTGACTTCACCAGCCTCCTGCATTTTTAGCTAAGATATCTTTTTTGCCTTTATAGAAGTGGAGGCCATTCTGCTTGAAGTTTGATGGGATTGTGGAAGACTTCAACTATGGTACTTTGCTGCGACTGAACTGTTCGCAGGGCTACACTGAAGAAAACACCATCTTTGGTGAGTTTCTTGCCTCTGGGATTGTTTCTGAATAAGGAGAGTGAGGGGTCTGGTTTTACTGATGAATCAATGACATGGATGGTTTGGGAATCATTTTGTTATAACTTTAAAGATCATATTACTGTATCTTGAGTAACTGGAGATAGATTAAGTATTTTCAGCTTCATTTAGTATAGGATTAGAATTCCACATCTCTGAATCTTATGACTACTTGAATGCTTTGTATGTTAGTTCAACTTTGTCAGTTTCCACTAGGTTTAGAAAATTAGCTAAGACTAGGACAATAATCAATTCTATTCACCTTTCAGCACCCAGGATACAATTTTTTGCCATTGAAATTGCTCGGAATCGAGAAGGTTATAACAAAGCAGTTTATACTGGTATTAAGGAAAAAGAAGAGAAAGAAGCCAGCAATGGAGGAGACAAAGGAGCCAACAGCAGAGGAGAAGAAGAAAAAGGAGCCAACAGAGAAGGAGAAAAAGAGAAAACCAACGAAAGAGAAGAAAAAGAGAAAGAAGCCTGCAAAGAAATCAGCAAAAGTAGTGAAACAACTATGTGAGGTAGTTAGGGAACAGTACTCTAGAAGCTATGATTCAAGTGAGTCTGCAAGTATCATGTTGCTACTTGCATAGGTCCCTATGGTCAAATGTATTAATATCTCCTTTTTTAGTGGAAGGACCTGCAAAAGGACATCTTTCTGGCCTAATTATCAGAAACTACAGTGGTTGTTCTCTTGTGTGAACTGGCTTGAAGACCATTGGTGGGGTCTTAGTTGATGGTTTGTTGGTTCACACCACCAGTCAAGTAAGGAATTTTGTAAATAAATTTCTTTTGGTTCTTATGACTATATATCTGTGACTGACTTTTAAAAGATATTGAGAATTATTTGACACGATTTTTTTGGTGCATAATCTTTGTCATGTCTTATATATAATGATTTATGTTTATTTCTCAGGGCTTCTCACTACTTCCTGTAGTGAAGTTCATTCAAACCTGTAAAGTTGCACATGGTTTTGGATTAGAAATTCTTACATGAAATTGACTGTTGCTGTTTGAGTAGCTTTCTGATTTTATTTGCTATATTTCTCAAAAGATTTGATAAATACTCTACAGGGATAATAGCAGCAGCCTGAATCTGTCAGACAGGGAAACACTGCAGTTCACATTCGAGGAGCAAGAGACTAGACCTGCTTTAGTACCTGCTTTTCTCTTGTAACCACGTTGTTACCTGAAATACAGCAGAAATTAATAATGAAATACAAAGCTTAGTAGAGGGCTTTCCTTTTATAGTACTATGGACAATAGCATGTATACATTAAATACAAAATGAACATATTTCTAAATGGTATTTTGTCAGACTTCAAAAATAGACCAAGTGATTTTGTATGGATGGGGGGAAGTTCCTTCTCATCTAATGACTTTTAAGAGTGCATGTTTTTAGTTATCTTTAGAAATGTAGAGATTTGTGCATGTCCCCATAGACATACTGACTTTGTTTGCTAAAACTACTTAGAGGAAGCTGCAGTGTTTATATGCATACAGTAAATACTCTTAAAAGTCTAACCACAGCATGATCATTCAAGAAAAGATATACCAGAGCAGAGGAGGGTGAATGAGACTTTTTTCCCCTCAGTGGACACAGAAGACAAAAGTTAAAATGAATGAGCTATCCCTTAGGTAAGAGCTACACTAAAGATGCACGCAGCCAGCAGAAACAATTGTGCACAAAGCAAATAGGTTTCTCCACGAATTCTCTTGGGCCAGTTCTTAAAAGCTTTTTAAACATCTGTTAAAGTTTTCATTTTATAGAATATATTTTTAAAAAGGTAGAGTGTTAATATAACATAGTAGGTGGACTTTTTGAGATTAAGAACATGCTTTACTTTATTAAACTTTCTCTTTGACTTTACAGAGAATATGAAACATACTGTTGAAAGTCACATTGCTTTAAAACAAGAGGCATCTGTCTATAAACTAGGTTATAAAACGTGGTAAGAAGAAGGGAAGTAAGAACACAGAATACTTTGTGCTAACCATTTGATTTTTTTAAATTAATTTATTCTAATTGGAGGCTAATTACAGTATTGTGGTGGTTTTTGCCATACATTGGCATGAATCAGCCATGGGTGCACATGTGTCCCCCTATCCTGAACACCCCTCCCACCTCCCACTCTATCCCTCTGGGTTGTCCCAGAGCACTGGCTTTGAGTGCCCTGCTTCATGCATCAAACTTGGACTGGTCGTCTATTTTACATATGGTAATATACATGTTTCAATGCTGTTCTCTCAAATCATCCCACCCTCGCCTTCTCCCAGAGTTCAAAAGTCTGTTCTTTACATCTGTGTCTCTTTTGCTGTCTCGCATATAGGCTCGTCATTACTGTTTTTCTAAATTCCATATATGTGCGCTAATATACTGTATTGGTGTTTCTCTTTCTGACTTCACTTTGTATAATAGGCTTCAGTTTCATCCACCTCATTAGAACTAACTCAAATGCATTCTTTTTTATAGCTGAGTAATATTCCATTATATGTACCACAACTTCCTTATCTATTTGTCTACCGATGGACATCTAGGTTGCGTCCATGTCCTAGCTATTGTAAATAGTGTTGCAATGAACATTGGGGTACACATGTCTCTTTTAATTCTGGTTTCCCCAATGTGTATGCCCAACAGTGGGATTGCTGGGTCATATGGCAGTTCTATTTCCAGTTTTTTAAGGAATCTCCACACTGTTCACCATAATGACTGTACTAGTTTGCATTCCCACCAAGAGTGTAAGAGGGTACCCTTTTATTTACACACTCCAGCATTTATTGTTTGTAAACTTTTTGATGGCAGCCATTCTGACCAGCGTTAGATGGAACATCATTGTGGTTTTGATTTGCATTTCTCTGATAATGAATGATGTTGAGAATCTTTTCATATGTTTCTTGGCCATCTGTATGTCTTCTTTGAAGAAATGTCTGTTTAGTTCTTTGGCCCACTTTTTGATTGAATTGTTTATTTTTGATTTTGAATTGATCAAAAGGGGTAATATTCTGAGTGAGTCTGGCATAATCAGGTGAGACATTAAAGGAGACAAGAAACAGCAGCAGATGTTCTGTTGACCTTGAAGAAGCAAACAGATACGTGACAGAAGGGCATCAGGTGGCAAAGTGTTGAGGGTGACATCTGGGAGCTGAGAATGCCTCCAGGCTGAGAGACAGCAAGAAAAATGGGATGTTAGTCCTAGACTTGAAAGGAACTGAATTTTGTCAACAGCTGGTTAAGTTTGGGAGAAGAACTCAAGCCACAGATGAAATTGTAGTGCTGGTTGACACCATGATTTCAGCCCTGTGAGGACCCAGTTATGTCATACCTGGACTCTTAATCTGCAGGACTAATGAGGTAATAATAGGTATTGTCTTAAGCCACTAATTATGTATTAATTTGTTACAGAGCAGTAGAAAACTACATAGACTTTGGTAATAAAAGTGGACTGCTGCTGTAATAAGTACCTAAAATGTGGGAATGACTTTGGAATCAGGCACTGGATGGAAGCTGGAAGAATACTGTGTAGCCTAAATTGCCTTGTACAGACTTTCAGTAGAAATACGAACTTTAAAGATGCTGGTGAGGGATCAAAAGGAAGTGTTATTGTTACTGGAAACTGGAAGAAGGGGGAGCCTATTAGTAGGTGGTAACATTGCAGAGGCCAGGAAGTTTGAGATTTGAGTTCTTGCTCTGAATTATTTGGAAGGTGATATGAGGCCAGTCTTGACATTATATTTAAACATAAGATTTATTATTTATTCAGATTCTGGTACCAATCCAGTTATTTATCTCCATGATATCTTTTGGAGGCAGGGAAAGAGACAAATTTTTGCATTTACAGAGAGGAATACTGAAGCCATTTAAAACTTTTAAGCCATTAAGTTTGTGATTTGTTACAGCAGCAGTATAAAACTAATAAGCATAGTGAGCCCTGCTCCAAAAGTGGAGACATTTACTGCACTATCATTATTTATTTTGAAACTAAACAAGGATATGGATGTGTTGTACCAGAAGATTGGAGAAGTGAACTGCACCCAAAGTGAGCCTCAGTAATTCTAAACTGTTTTGAACTTATTCTCCAAAGGAACTCCTGTAATTGAGTCTGTGTGTGTTGTGTGTTAGGTGCTATTGGTATAACTGGGAGTTCTCTAAAGTAGATTCTGTGTACAATACAATGCTTATTAGTGATATATGTGTGTGTGTGTGTGTGTGTGTGTGTGTGTGTATATATATATATATATATATATATATATATATATATATATATATAAAGGCTTCCAAGGTGGCTCACATGGTAAAGAATCTGTCTGCAATGCAGGAGACCTGGGTTTAATCCCTGGGTCAGGAAGATCCCCTGGAGAATGGAACAGTTACCCACTCCAGTATTCTTTCTTGCCTGGAGAATTCAATGGATAGAGGAGCCTAGCAGGCTATAGTCCATGGGGTTGCAAAGAGTCAGACATGACTGAGCAACTAACACTTTCACTTCACTTTTTTTTTTCAAAGCCCCTTTTAATATTCTCTGTTGCTATACAGTAAATATTGTGATTAAAAGTTTCCTATTCCATTTCTCTGTTATTTCTGTTATTATGCCTTCAGGAAATTGTAATTTCTTTTTTTTTCATTATTTTATTTTATTTTTTAACTTTACAATATTGTCACTTCACTTTTGAAAGTGCTTCCCTCATAGCTCAGTTGGTAAAGAATCTGCCTGCAACGCAGGTGAGCTGGGTTCGATTCTTGGGTCGGGAAGATACCATGGAGAAGAAAATGGCAACCTACTCCAGTATTCTTGCCTGGAAATTCCCATGGACAGAGGAACCTGGTGGGCTACAGTCCATGGGGTTGCAAGAATTAGACACAGTTTAGTGACTAAACCACCACCATATATATATATAAACTCAACAGTAGGACCAAGAAATGTGTTTCTCCAGAGGTGTGTTTTTATCATTGACATTGTTTAAAGTTGCCAGATCATGGTGATAATTAAAGCTGATCAGTTTTTGTTGGTTTATTACCATTTTAAAATTTTCTACAGATAATATAGCTTTTTGTTTGCACCAGTGTAGATGATTCTCACTACTCCACATTTGTCCTCCACAGTTGCTTTTATATGTTGTTTTTTTTTTTTCAGATAAATGGTTAATATCTTAACTGATAATTCAAAATTAAGGCCTGTATGTATGATATGTTAATGGTCATTTTTCTGTGCCTACATTCTACCTCTAGAACGGTGGAAGCATTATGAATGTCAACACATTGTTGGCCTCCTGAATTGCACAGCAGTCACATGATGACCATATGTATGACTGGCTAGCTTTTCCCTGCTCTACTTAGGGTTTCTCTAAATTCCTCAATATAAATTTTAACAGAAGTCCATATTTATGTTTTTATTTTATTAATGGAAAACAAGATTGAGTCCTAATTTTCCCTCTGTCACATAAGTAGTGATGTTGGGACTCAGATCTGCATCTTTTGATTATTAATCTCATCTAAAATCCAAATTCCTATCCTAGAATAAGCTTCTTGCTAGAATAGACAGTTAATATGGATGAGGAATTGAAGCATTCAACAACAATAAGCATTCAGTTGTGAAGTGATGCACCAAACTAGTTTAAACTCTTCAATACGTTTTAAATTTCTCTTTTCCATCTAAGAGGTTCCTTTTGATATATGCAACTGAGATATTTAAAAGCCATATGGCATAATTACTATATCTGTAATCTTCAATTTCAAAATTATATTTTAATTTCTTAACCTTTCCTATGAACTGAGTTTGGCTGACATTTTCCTCAAGTACTTTGTAGTTTTTTGTAATTTTTTTTCTTTTTCAGGCTTTATTCTGTCTTCCTGAAATAAGTTTTATCAGGCTACCTCCCTAGACACTCTAATATATATTACTGTTTGGTTTTTACATTGTAAATAAAGAAAATTGAAAATGCCTTAACTTAGAGGATAAACCTTTGCAAGTGGAAGATATCTCAGAAATCTAATTCAAAAATCTCCTTTTTATGTGAAAAAATAAAAAGACACTACAGGATGTGCTTTACCCGGTTGAAAAATCCTCTATGTATGTAAAGATTGTTTATTAACATCATCCTTCCTGTTATACTAAGAACACTGTACATGACATAATTCCATAATGTTTCCATTGTCCTATATACCTTCACAAGACACTTCTTTCTAGAAAACAGCTTTAAAATAATCTCTCTGCTTCTCTATGATTT
This sequence comes from Bos javanicus, assembly GCF_032452875.1. Lineage (NCBI taxonomy): Eukaryota > Metazoa > Chordata > Mammalia > Artiodactyla > Bovidae > Bos > Bos javanicus. The sequence goes on along the minus strand of NC_083897.1, from coordinate 77,375,096 downwards.
AGGATTCTTATTATGTCCTTTCTGTTTCAGTTCAGTTCAGTTGCTCAGTCGTGTCTGACTCTTTGCGACCCCATGGACTGCAGCACACCAGGTCTCCCTGTCTATCACCAACTCCCGGAGTTTACTCAAACTCATGTCCATTGAGTCGGTGATGCCATCCAACCATTTCATCCTCTGTCGTCCCCTTCTCTTGCCTTCAACCTTTCCCAGCATCAGGGTCTTTTCAAATGAGTCAGTTCTTCACATCAGGTGGCCAAAGTATTGGAGTTTCAGCTTCCATATCAGTCCTTCCAATGAACAACCAGGATTGATTTCCTTTAGGATGGACTGGTTGGATCTCCTTGCAGTCCAAGGGACTCTCAAGAGTTTTCTCCAATACTCCAGTTCAAAATCATCAATTCTTCAGCGCTCAGCTTTCTTTATTGTCCAACTCTCACATCCATACATGACTACTAGAAAAACCATAGCCTTGACTAGACGAACCTTTGTTGGCGAAGTAATGTCTCTGCTTTTTAATATGCTGTCTAGGTTAGTCATAACTTTTCTTTCAAGGAGTAAGCATCTTCTTATTTCATGGCTACAGTCACCATCATCTGCAGTGATTTTGTGGCCCCCCAAAATAAAGCCCTTCCTGTTTACACTAAACTGTATCTGGCCAATCTTATACAATTCCGAGAATTTGGATTATATTTAAAATCAAAATCACTGTAATTTAAAATTTACATGTTCTTGACTTTTTATTAAAGAAAACAAGTCTCCTAAAATTTTTGTCAATCTTAAGGTAATTTTTCTCCTTCACAGTCACTAAGGCTTACATGCTCTCCTTTGGTTTACAGAAGATAAAAGAATTCTGCCTTCTGCTCCCTGTAACTCCCCACCATTGAAATAAGTTTTTGCTTAATTGTGAATGAGATCATGAACTCTGGCATTTGCTTACCTGGTATACTCAAATTCACCTATGATATATTTATTTAAATTTTTTTTGTCATGAAAATTTTAAACATACACAATAGTAGAAATAATAGTATAATAAACCCCTATATATCTATCATCCAAATTAAATAGTACCAAGATTTTGCTACATCTGCTTCATTTATCCTTTTTGCTTTATTAAAGCAATGAAAACAAGCATCAGACATTATCATTACACCCCTGTATATTTTAGTGTGTATTTCTAAAAGTAAATATGTTATTATATAATCTCAATGACAATAAGATTTTCAACTGATATTCAATTATAGAAAAAATTTGTGAATGTATATTCAAATGATAGCAATCCAGGAAAAAGTCCTTTACTGTATATTTAAGGAATAGCCATTAGTGTAGGTTGATTATAGGCTATATGTATGTACAAAAGAATTAGAAAAGATTGAAAACATGTTTAATTCACACTGCAGGAACTAATAATAAGCCCTAGATACTGAGCTAGATACTTTACATACATCTTATTCCTATCATATAGGCATTATCAAGCCTATTTTACACATTAGGAAATTTAGGCATGGGGAGATTTTGAGTCCCAGGTTAAGGATTTTAGAATTAGATACTAGTGGCTAGATAGTGGAAGCTTATTTTAATTCCTGGCTAGTTATATGATGAAAACTGATTATGGAAGATTAAATTATGCACTATATTCAGTTCAGTTGCTCAGTCATGCCCAACTATTTTTGACCCCATGGACTGCAGCACACCAGGCTTCCCTGTTCACCATCTCCCGGAACTTGCTTAAACTCATGTCCATCAAGCTGATGATGCCATCCAAACATCTCATCCTCCGTTGTTCCCTTCTCCTGCTACCTTCAATCTTTGCCAGCATCAGGGTCTTTTCCAATGAGTCAGCTCTTTGCATCAGGTGGCCAAAGTACTGGAGCTTCAGCCTCAGCATCAGTCCTTCCCATGAATATACAGGACTGATTTCCCTTAGGATTGACTGGTTTGATATCCTTGCAGTCCAAGGGACTTTCAAGAGTCTTCTTCAGCACCACAGTTCAAAAGTATCAGTTCTTTGGCACTCAGCTTTCTTTATGGTCCAACACTCACATCCATACATGACTACTGAAAAAACTATACCTTTGACTATACAGACCTTTGTCAACAAAGTAATGTCTCTGCTTTCTAATGCACTGTCTAGATTTGTCATAGCTTTTCTTCAAAGGAGCAAGTGTCTTTTAATTTCATGGCTGCAGTCACCATCTGCAGTGATTTTGGAGTTCAATAAAGTAAAGTCTTTTACTGTTTCCACGGTTTCCCCATCTATTTGCCATAAGGTGATGGGACCAGATGCCATGATATTAGTTTTCTAAACGTTGAGTTTTAAAGCCAGCTTTTTCACGCCCCTCTTTTAATTTTATCAAAAGGCTCTTTAGTTCCTCATCACTTTCTGCCATAAGGGTGGTGTCATTTGCATATCTGAGTTTATTGATATTTCTCCCAGAAATCTTGATTCCAGCTTGTGCTTCATCCAGCCTGGCATATCACATGATGTACTCTGCATATAAGTTAAATAAGCAGGGTGACAATATACAGCCTTGATGTACTCCTTTCCCAATTTGGCACCAGTCTTGACCTGCATACAGACTTCTCAGGAGGCAGGTCAGGTGGTCTGGTATTCCCATCTCTTGAAGAATTTTCCAGTTTGTTGTGATCCACACAAAGGCTTTGGCATAGTCAATAAGGCAGAAGTAGGTTTTTTTTTTTTTTTCTGGAACTCTCTTGCTTTTTCTATGATCCAACAGATGTTGGCAATTTAATCTCTGGCTCCTCTGCCTTTTCTAAATCCAGCTTGAACACCTGGAAGTTCTTGGTTCATGTACTGTTGAAGTCTTGCTTGGAGCATTACTTTGATAGCATGTGAGATGAGTGCAATTGTGCCATAGTTTGAACGTTCTTTGACATTACCTTTCTTTGGGATTGGAATAAAAACTGACCTTTTCCAGTCCTGTGGCCACTGCTGAGTTTTCCAAATTCGCTGCCATATTGAGTGAAGCAGTTTTACAGCATCATATTTTGGTTAGGATTTGAAATAGTTGGAATTCCTTCACTTCCACTAGCTTTATTTGTAGTGATGCTTCCTACAAACTTTGACTTTGCATTCCAGCATGTCTGGCTCTAGGTTAGTGATCACACCATTGTGGTTATCTGGGTCATGAAGATCTTTTTGGTATAGTTCTGTGTATTCTTGCCACCTCCTCTTAATATCTTCTGCTTATGTTATGTCCATACCACTTTTGTCCTGTATTGTACCCATCTTTGCATGAAATGTTTCTTTTCTTTAAGAGATCTCTAGTCTTTCCCATTCTATTGTTTTCCTCTGTTTCTTTGCATTGATCATTTAGGAGGGCTAATCTTTCCTTGCTGTTCTTTGGAGCTCTGCATTCAGATGGGTATGTCTTTCCTTATCTCCTTTGCCTTTTGCTTCTCTTTTCTCAGCTATTTGCAAGGCCTCCTCAGAAAACCATTTTGCCTTTTTGCATTTCTTTTTCTTGGGGATGGTTTTGATCACCACCTCATATAGAAAGTCATGAACCTCCTTCAGTAGTTCTTCTGGCAGTCTCGTCTATCAGATCTAATCCCTTAAATCTATTTGTTACTTCTTCTGTATAATCATAAAGGATTTGATTTAGGTCATAACTGAATGGCCTAGTGGTTTTCCGTACTTTGTTCAATTTATGTCTTAATTTTGCAATAAGGAGTTCATGATCTGAGCCATAGTCAGCTCCTGATATTGTTTCTGCTGACTGTATAGAGCTTCTCCATCTTCAGCTGCAAAGAATATAATCAACCCGACTTCAGTATTGACCATGTGTAGATGACACATGACACATGTAGATGACACATGATGTCCATGTGTAGAGTCTTCTCTTGTGTTGTAGGAAAAGGGTGTTTTCTATGACCAGTGCGTTCTCTTGGCAAAACTCTATTAGCCTTTGCCCTGCTTCATTCTGTACTCCAAGGCCAAACTTGCCTGTTACTCTGTTACTTCAGGTATTTCTTGATTTCCTAGTTTTGCATTCCAGCCCTCTATGGTGAAAAGGACTTTTTTTTTTGATGTTAGTTCTAGAAGGTCTTGTAGGTCATCATAGAAACGTTCAACTTCAGCTTCTTCAGCAATAGACTTGGATTACTGTGATATTGTATGGTTTTCCTTGGAAAAGAACAGAGATCATTCTGTCTTTTTTGAGACTGCACCCAAATGGCTACGTTTAGGACTCTTGTTGACTGTGAGGGCTACTCCATTTCTCCTAAGGGATTCTTTTCCACAGTAGTTGATATAATGGTCATCTGAATTAAATTCACCCATTCCTGTCCGTTTTAGTTCACTGATTCCTAAAATGTCGATGTTCACTCTTGCCATCTCCTGTTTGACCACTTCCAATTTGCCTTGATTCATGGACCTAGCATTCCAGGTTCCTATGCAATATTGTTCTTTATAGCATCGGACTTTACTTCCATCACCAATCACATCCACAACTGGGTGTTGTTTTTGCTTTGGCTCCATCTCTTCATTCTGTCTGGAATTATTTCTCCAGTGTTTTCCAATAGAATATTGGGCACCTACTGACTTGGCGAGTTCATCTTTTAGTGTCTTTTTTTTTTTTTTTTACTTTTTCATACTGTTCATGGGGTTCTCAAGGCAAGAATGCTGAAGTTGTTTGCCATTCCCTTCTCTCAGTTCAGTTCAGTTGCTCAGTTGTGTCCAACTCTTTGTGACCCCATGAATCGCAGCACGCCAGGCCTCCCTGTCCATCACCAACTCCCAGAGTTCACCCAGACTCACATCCATCAAGTCAGTGATGCCATCCAGCCATCTCATCCTCTGTCGTCCCTTTCTCCTCCTTACCCCCAATCCCTCCCAGCATCAGAGTCTTTTCCAATGAGTCAACCCTTTGCATGAGGTGGCCAAAGTACTGGAGTTTCAGCTTTAGCATCATTCCTTCCAAAGAAATCCCAGGGCTGATCTCCTTCAGAATGGACTGGTTGGACGTCCTTGCAGTCCAAGGGACTCTTAAGAGTCTTCTGCAACACCACAGTTCAAAAGCATCAATTCTTTGGCACTCAGCCTGCTTCACAGTCCAACTCTCACATCCATACATGACCACAGGAAAAACCATAGCCTTGACTAGACAGACCTTTGTTGGCAAAGTAATGTCTCTGCTTTTCAATATGCTATCTAGGTTGGTCATAACTTTCCTTCCAAGGAGTAAGTGTCTTTTAATTTCATGGCTGCAGTTACCATCTGCAGTGATTTTGGAGCCCCAAAAAATAAAATCTGACACTGTTTCCTCATCTATTTCCCATGAAGTGATGGGACCGGATGCCATGATTTTCGTTTTCTGAATGTTGAGCTTTAAGCCAACTTTTTCACTCTCCACTTTCACTTTCATCAAGAGGCCTTTTAGTTCCTCTTCACTTTCTGCCATAAGGGTGGTGTCATCTGCATATCTGAGGTTATTGATATTTCTCCCGGCAATCTTGATTCCAGCTTGTGTTTCTTCCAGTCCAGCATTTCTCATGATGTACTCTGCATATAAGGTAAATAAGCAGGGTGACAATATACAGCCTTGACGTACTCCTTTTCCTATTTGGAACCAGTCTGTTTTTCCATGTCCAGTTCTAACTGTTGCTGCCTGACCTGCATACAGATTTCTCAAGAGGCAGATCAGGTGGCCATTAGAGTAGTATCATCTGTATATCTGAAATTTTTTATAATTCTCCAGTAATCATGAATTCAGCTTGTGATTCATGCAGCCCAGGGTTTCACATGATGCACTCTGCATATAAGTTAAATAAGCAGGGTGACAGTATACAACTTTGTCGTACTTCTTTCCTAATTTGGAAACATTCTATGTCTGGTTCTGTGTCTGGTTCTAACTGGTTGCTTCTTGACCCGGATACAGATTTCTCAGGAGGCAGGTAAGGTGGTCTGATATTCCCATCTCTTTAAGAGATTTCCACAGTTTATTATGATCTACACAGTCAAAGGCTTTTGGTGTTTGGTAGATGAAACAAGGGCTTTCCTCATAGCTCAGTCAGTAAAGAATCTGCCTGCAATGCAGGAAACCTGGGTTCAATTCCTTGGTTGGGAAGATCCCCTGGAGAAGGAAATGGCAATCCACTCCAGTATTCTTGCCTGAAAAATCCCATGGACAGAGGAGCTTGGTGGGCTACATTCCATGGGGTCTCAAGAGTTGGACACAACTTAACGACTAAACCACCACCACCAGATGAAACATGTACGTCTGTTTCATTAACTAGCCAAAACCTTTGGCTGTGTGGATCATAATAAACTAAACCTACACAGGTAGATTTTGGAATAGTTTTATACAATAATTTCCATACTACAGTGAATTATGGCAAGAGTTGAGACTTTCAGAGAGGAATAATTTGTCAACCCTGAGAATAAGCAGAATGTTATTTTGGCATTATTTGTACAAATGCAAAAAGAGATTTCTGAAATGTTCAAATTACAGCATTCATCGGTTAAAATGTAGTTGATGATTCACACATTATTATTAGAATTAGTTACTTTTTCTCTATTTTTCTTCTTATTTATATTCACTTACATGAACTTGTGAGTTATAACTCATTTTGGACAGCAGTTATTTGCTTTTTTTAGCATGACATCCAGAATTGTAATGAAATTTGTAAGATAGTTCAAACACTGACTTCTTTAAAATCTGAAGTTTTTTCTTGAAAGAAATGCCATATATGTTGTAACAGAGGCAATATGGTAAATTTTTTTTTTTGTTTGTTTCCAGAATGACTTTGCTACATGTGGGAACCGTCAGCAATTTAGCTTCACTCCCAATCAACATGAGCAATTCGTAATCACAAACTTTGTGACAGACAGACGAACAGGGAACTCTCAAGACCAAATTAGGCATAATTAATACAGGAAACTCTCCAGTAACCTGGCAATTTGCAGCCAGGGGAGGACACATGCAGCATTGTCTTAACAAGTTCATCAAACATGTAATTAGCCCCTGGCCATCTGTGCAAACAGAATCTGAGCTGCTCCTAATCACAGATTGGCTAGCAGATGCCTCTTAACAGAACCTAGGTATGTGTTCAAATACAGCGTGTACCACTAGAGGCAAACAGTCATATTTGTCTGGCTTTTTATTTGATGAACTCACAATATTTTTCCTTTTTTAATGAACTTGGATTTCCGGGGTCAGTTTCACTCAAGTTATTTTCTGAAGCAAAAAGCCAAGGCAGGATATTGCTTTCTCTAGTGGCAGATGAAGTCAGTTGGCTTGCAGAGATGGCCTTGATTCAGATAATTAGATTTTCCATTGGAAGGAGTTGGTTTTAAAACTTCTAATAAGGAGAAATAATCAGAACCCCACTGCTCATGGCCTGCCACATCCAGTATAGTGAGAAAGGCTTCAGGATCCCATCTTTTCATTCCAGAATTGTAGAAAGAATTAACTGAAAAACATTGTCTCTGCAAATAAAAAATAATAGTACATCCAATTAAGCATGACCAATAAAGATTAAAGTCTGTGGCTTTTCTTTCTGGAAAAATCTGTCAATTCATTCTAGGACCAGTATAGACTATTTCTCTCAGGATGTAAGATTTCAAAGGAAGAAAAATGTTCTCAGAGCTCAGTTGGTAATTCATCTTTCCATATGACTTCCTCATAGTTCTTATTAATTATCAATATTCAATCATGCATTAAAAATGAATCTTTTGGGCTTCCCTGTAGCTCAGTGGCAAAGAATCTCCTGCCAATACAGAGGACATGGGTTCAATCTCTGTTCGAGGAGGATCCCACATGCCACGAGACAACTAATCCTGTGTACCACTGTACTGAACCAGTGCTCTAGAGCCCACAAGCCACGACTACTGAAGTCTGTGCACCTAGGGCTGGTGCTTCACAAGCAAGAGAAATCACTGCAATGAGAAGCCTGCACAGTTAGAGAGTAGCTGCAGTTAGAGAGTAGCTCACACTTGCCTCATCTGGAGAAGGCCTGAGTGAACCAACGAAGATCCAGCACAGTCAAATAATAAATGAATGAATCTAGAATGAATCTTTCTTTTTAAAAAATGGATTTTTCTTTGACCGAATTTAGCTTTTTATAAAACTTACTTTTCAAACTTTAAAAAAATTTTTATTGTATATTCGAGCATAGTTGATTAACAACGTTGTGTTAGTTTCATGTGTACAGCAAAGTGATTCAGTTATGTATCTATTCTTTTTCAAATTCTTTTCCCCATTTAGGTTATTACAGAATACTGAGCAGAGTTCCCTGTGTTATATAGTAGATCCTTCTTGATTGTTGATTTTAAATATAGTAATCTGGGGAATTCGGTGCCAGTCCAGTGATTAGGACTCTGAACTCACTGTCAAGGGCCTGGATTTGACCCTTGGTCTGGAACTAAAAATCCCACAAGTCATGCAGTGTGGCAAAAAAAAAAAAAATAGTGTGCATCTATTAAATCCCAAACTCCTAATCTATTCCCCAAACCTTCCCCCCGTAACCCTAAATTCATTCTCTAAGTCTGTGAATTTGTTCCTGTTTTGTAAATAAGTTAATTTTGTATCATGTTCCTTAGATTCTGCATATAAGCAATATCATGTGATCTTTGTCTTTTTCTGTCTGGCTTATTTCACTTAGTATGATAAGCTCCAGGTCCATCCATGTTGCTGCAAATGTCATTATTTCATTCTATTTAATGGCTGAGTGATATTACAGTATGTGTTTGTACTACATCTTCTAAATTTTATTTTCTAAATTTTTATTTGAGTATAATTAATTTACAATGTTGTGTTAGTTTCAGGTGTACTGCAAACTGAATCAGTTATGCATATATCCACTCTTTTTTTAAAAAAAGATATTCCCCATATAGTCCATTACAGAGTATTGAATAGTGTTCCCTGTGCTATGCAGTGATCTATTTTATAGTTATCTATTTTAGTTATCTATTTTATATATAGTAGTGTCTGTATGTCAATCCTAATATTCCAATTTATCCCCTTATCCCCTGGTAACCATAAGTTTGTCTTCTACCTCCATGACTTTACTTCTGTTTTGTAAATAAGTTCATTTGTACCCCCTTTTTTGGATTCCATATATAAGTGATATTGTAAGATATTTGTCTTTTTCTGTCTTACTTCACTCAGTATGATAATCTCTAGGTTAATCCATGCAGCTACAAATGGCATTACTTCATTGTGTTTTTAATGGATGAGTAATATTGCATTTTATATATCTACCACATCTTCTTTATCCATTCCTCTATTGATGAACATTTACATTGCTTCCATGTCCTGGCTATTGAAAAATAGTGCTGCAATGAACATTGGGGTACATGTATCTTTTCAAATTATGGTTTTCTCTGGATATATGCCCAAAAGTGGGATTGCTAAATCATATGGTAGCTATATTTTTAGTTTTTTAAGGAATTCCATACTATTTTCCACAGTGGCTATACCAATTTACATTCCCCAGCAACAGTGTAAAAGGATTCCCTTTTCTCCACATGTCTACAACATTTATTGTTTCTGTTGGTATGTTTTTCCATCTTTTTGTGTCCTCTTCAATTTCTTTTGTCAACGTCACATAGTTTTTGGAGTACAGTTCTTTTTTCTCCTTCAGTTCAGTTCAGTCGCTCAGTCGTGTCCGACTCTTTGCGACCCCATGAATCGCAGCACGCCAGGCCTCCCTGTCCATCACCAACTCCCGGAGTTCACCCAGACTCACGTCCATCAAGTCAGTGATGCCATCCAGCCATCTCATCCTCTGTTGTCCCCTTCTCCTCCTGCCCTCAATCCCTCCCAGCATCAGAGTCTTTCCCAATGAGTCAACTCTTCGCATGAGGTGGCCAAAGTACTGAAGTTTCAGCTTGAGCATCATTCCTTCCAAAGAAATCCCAGGGCTGATCTCCTTCAGAATGGACTGGTTGGATCTCCTTGCAGTCCAAGGGACTCTCAAGAGTCTTCTCCAACGCCACAGTTCAAAAGCATCAATTCTTCGGCACTCAGCCTGCTTCACAGTCCAACTCTTACATCCATACATGACCACAGGAAAAACCATAGCCTTGACTAGATGGACCTGTGTTGGCAAAGTAAAGTCTCTGCTTTTCAATATGCTATCTAGGTTGGTCATAACTTTCCTTCCAAGGAGTAAGCGGCTTTTAATTTCATGGCTGCAGTTACCATCTGCAGTGATTTTGGAGCCCCCAAAATAAAGTCTGACACTGTTTCCACTGTTTCCCCATCTATTTCCCATGAAGTGATGGGACCGGATGCCATGATTTTCGTTTTCTGAATGTTGAGCTTTAAGCCAACTTTTTCACTCTCCACTTTCACTTTCATCAAGAGGCTTTTTAGTTCCTCTTCACTTTCTGCAGTTGAGCTATTTCAAATCCTGAAAGATGATGCTGTGAAAGTGCTGCACTCAATATGCCAGCAAATTTGGAAAACTCAGCAGTGGCCACAGGACTGGAAAAGGTCCGTTTTCATTCCAATCCAGAAGAAAGGCAATGCCAAAGAATGCTCAAACTACCGCACAATTACACTCATCTCACATGCTAGTAAAGTAATGCTCAAAATTCTCCAAGCCAGGCTTCAGCAATACGTGAACCGTGAACTTCCTGATGTTCAAGCTGGTTTTAGAAAAGGCAGAGGAACTAGAGATCAAATTGCCAACATCTGCTGGATCATGGAAAAAGCAAGAGAATTCCAGAAAAAACATCTATTTCTGCTTTATTGACTATGCCAAAGCCTTTGACTGTGTGGATCACAATAAACTGTGGGAAATTCTGAAAGAGATGGGAATACCAGACCACCTGACCTGCCTCTTGAGAAATCTATATGCAGGTCAGGAAGCAACAGTTAGAACTGGACATGGAACAACAGACTGGTTCCAAATAGGAAAAGGAGTATGTCAAGGCTATATATTTTCACCCTGCTTATTTAACTTATATGCAGAGTACATCATGAGAAACGCTGGACTGAACAAAACACAAGCTGGAATCAAAATTGCCGGGAGAAATATCAGTAACCTCAGATATGCAGATCACACCACAGTAGGTTAATTCCTAGGTATTTTATTCTTTTTGATGTGGTGGTAAATGGGATTGTTTCTTAATTTCTTTTTCTGATCTTTCATTGTTACTGTATAGAAATGCAATCTATTTCTGTGTATTTATTTTGTATCTTGTATCTTTTCCTAACTCATTTATGAGCTCTAGTAGTTTTCTGGTAGTATCTTTAGGATTTTCTATGTATAGAATGATGTCATCTATAGACAGTGAAAGTTTAACTTCTTTTCCAATTTGGATTCTTTTTAGTTCTTTTTCTTTGCTGATTGCTGAAGCTAGGGTTTCCAAAACTATATTGAATACAAGTGGTGAGAGTGTACATCCTTGTGTTTTTCCTCATCTTAGAGAAAATACTTTCAGCTTCTCACTATCGAGTATGATGCTAGCTATAAGGTTGTTTTATATGGCCTTTATTATGCTGAGGTATGTTTCCTCTATCCCCACTTTCTGGAAAGTTTTATCATGAATGGTTGTTGAATTTTGTCAACAGCCTTTTTTTCTTTTTGCATCTGAGTTGATCATATGGTTTTATTATTAAATTTGTTGATGTGGTGTATAACACATTGATTTGCAGATATTTGAGAAGTCCTTGGGTCCTTGGGATAAATTCCACTTCATCATGGTGTATGATTCTTTTAATGTACTGTTGGATTGAGATTGCTAGTATTTTGTTGAGGATTTTTGAATCTATGTTAATCAGTGTTATTGGCCTGTAGTTTTCTTTTTTTGTGATATCTTTCTCTGGTTTTGATATCAGGGTGATTGTGGCCTCATAGAATGAATTTGGGAGTGTTCCTTTCTCTGAATTTTTTGGAAGTGTTTCAGAAGAATAGGTGTTAAGTCTTTTCTAAATGTTTGATAGAATGTGAAGCCATCTGGTCCTGGACTTTTGTTGGTTGGGAGTTTTTAAACCACAGTTTCAATTTAGGTACTTTTGATTCATCTGTTCATATTTTCTATTTCTTCCTGGTTCAATCTTGGGAAATTGTACCTTTCTAAGAACTTATCTATTTCTTCTAGGTTGTCCATTTTATTGACATATAGTTGCTTGTAATAGTCTCTTATGATCTTTCATATTTCTGTGGTGTCAGTAGTTAACTTATTTTTCGCATTCCTAATTTTTTTTGAGTCCTCTTCCTTTTTTTCTAGATTAGTCTGTCTAAAGGTTTATCAGTTTTGTTTATGTTTTCAAAGAACCAGCTTTTAGTTTAATTGATCTTTGCTATTGTTTTCTTTGTCTCTCTTTTATTTATTTCTGCTCTGATCTTTATGATTTATTTCCTTATACTAACTTTAGGTTTTGTTTGTTCTTCTTTGCCTGGTTGCTTGACATGGAAGGTTGATTTTTCTTGTTTCCTATGGTAATATTGTATTGGTATAAAGTCTATTGGAACAGTTTTTGCTATATTTCATAGGTTTTAGATTGTTTTGCTTTCATTTTAACTTGTCTCTATGTATTCCCTCTTGGAGTTCTTTAGAGATCTATTGGTTTTTAATATCATATTGTTTGGACTCCACGTGTTTGTGTTTTTTCCCTACAGTTCTTTTATTGTAGTTTATTTCTAATTTCATAACTTTGTGATCAGAAAAAATGCTTGATATGATTTTAATTTTCTTAAATTTACTAAGGCTCACTTTGTGGCCCAGCATGTGGTCCATCTTGGAGTATTTTCCATGTCCACATGAGAAGACTGTCCTGTTGATTTTGGATGGTATGATGTATAAATATCGATTAAGTCCCTCTGGTCAAATGTATCATTAAGGCCTTTGTTTACTTATTGGTTTTCTGTCTAGATGATCTGTTGATAATAGTACAGTAATAAAGTCTCCCACTGTGGAGGCTGACAAGATGGCAGAGGAGTATGTGGATGAGGAGTACATCTCTCTCCATGGATAAATCAGGAATACATCTTCAGATGCAGAAGATCTTGCAGAGCACCAGCTGATAACTGGCAGGAGTCCCTGACAACTGGAAGGGAATATATAGATTTATGCAAGACTTGATAAGAAAAAGGAAGGAAGAGGAAAGAGAAGAATGAGCAGGACTGGACCTTACCCAGGGGTGACAGCCCTGCACCTGGGTCAATCATTTGGGACAGAAGGGAAGCATTTGAGGCTGTTAGAAAGTGAAACAGCTGACCTGTGACACTCTGAATGGAGTAAGAACCACATAGACAATCCATGCTGCAAGTGCATGTATCCCAGACAGGGACACAAACCCAACAGAATGTACAGCAGATGGGACCTGAGGCATGGGTGTTGGATAGAAATTCCAGAGCGAGGACATAAGGACTGCTATTGACTGTAGGGAGATGGCCTACAGGGATGGGAGGGAGGAAATTCATGGCAGAGAATGCCTTTGGAGAAAAGCAAGGCAGCCATGGAGGCAGGGCACTACTGCTTTAGTCATACACGAGGTGGAGCCATCACTGTAACCTCTCTCTCTCTAAATGCTGGTGCCAGCAGTTGACCAACAGAAAAAGACCCCAGCGAGGGTGGCCCTATGAGTGCCTGCTGTGCCAAGCAATAGAGAAGGACCAGTCAGAGAGGCCTTTGAGTGACAGCTGCTACAGGCTAGAAAAGAATCCTAATAGCTCCATATCTCCTGCACCAGTAGCCATTGGCTTCCCTGCGCACCCGGCACTGCTGGTGTCCTGATGACCCAAACAGCCACAATACCTATATGCCTAGTCCAAACTGGGGCAGGGGGTTCCCTCATAGCTCAGTTGTTAGAGAATCTGCCTGCAATGCATGACACCTGGGTTCAATTCCTGGGTTTGGAAGATCCCCTGGAGAAGGAAATGGCAACCCCTTCCAGTACTCTTGCCCGGAGAATTCCATAGATAGAGGAGCCTGGCAAGCTACATTCCACGGGGGTCACAAGAGTCAGATATGACTTAGTGACTAAACCACCACCAAACTGGGGCAGAGCTGCCAGAGCCTAGAAAACTATACTAATAGTGTTGTAACTCCTGCACCTGTAGTTACTGGCTTTGTTGAGCAACTGGTGCTGCTGGAGTTCCCATGATCCAAGCAGCTGCACCACCTCCACACCTGGTCCTCACTGGGGCAGACTCAAGTCCTCCATGGAAGCCTCAGGAGCAAAATCCTGTGTATGACCCACATGCAGAGGTGGAGATAAAAGAAAAATTGAGCTTCACGGGTGGAGAGATCACAGAAGAGGATCAAAAACCTTTCCACCAGATGTATAAGCTGCAGATTAAATCCACAGGATCAACTAGGTAGACTCTGTCTATGGAATATATAAACAGACAGTAAGTGTTCCCACAAAATAAAATGATCTAGCATTGGAAGCTGTGGACATTGGAGGCAAGCACTTGAAGGAGTATGACCAGATTAGAGTTGAAACTGTCCCTACAGCAGGTCCAGAGACCAGTCCTCCTCAGTACTGGAGGGCATCCTAGGGAAGTGAAGGTGGGCTATGGCTCATAGTGGAGAAAAGGATGGTGACAGCTAAGACCTGAGAAAAATATTTATTATATTCTTATATTTTGACTTGTTCCATAGTTCTGGACTTTTTATTCTTTTTTTCTGTGTTGCTGTGGTTGTTGTTTTTATTATCATCTCTGTTTAGGCTTTTGGGAATTTTTAATTTTTTTATTTTATTTTATTTTTTAACTTTACAATATTGTATTGGTTTTGCCATATATCAAAATGAATCCGCCACAGGTATACATGTGTTCCCCATCCTGAACGCTCCTCCCTCCTCCCTCCCCATACCATCCCTCTGGGTCGTCCCTGTGCACCAGCCCCAAGCATCCAGTATCGTGCATTGAACCTGGACTGGTGACTCATTTCATATATGATATTATACATGTTTCAATGCCATTCTCCCAAATGATCCCACCCTCTCCCTCTCCCACAGAGTCCAAAAGACTGTTCTATACATCAGTGTCTCTTTTAAATCACACTTTTAATCACTTTTCTATATTTCTACTTCTATTTGGCTTTCTGTAGTTCTCTGTTTTTTCTTTTCTTGTTTTAGTTTTTTGTTAATGCATATAGATATTTTTAATATATTTCTATTTAGCTTTGCTTTTCTGTTTTTTTTTTCCAGTTTTTCATCATGTTTATTTGCTTGTTTTATTTGCTTTGCTTTATTCATCAGTGGGCACTCTTCTGTAATCTTGTTTTCTGCTTTGTGTTTTAGTTAGTTTTGTTTTAATTGGTTGATGTCATTTTTGGTGTCCTTTGCTCTCTTCTACTTTGTTTTCTTTGACCTGTTTTGGTTTCGTGTGTGTGTGTGTGCCTGTGTGTGTGTATGTACCTTTGTTTTTATTTTCATCTGATTTTTCTTTTACTATTTGTCTGGGGTTTGGATTTTGCTTCTTCTTCTTTTTTTTTTTTTTTTGGTATTTTTATTTTATTTTTATTTTTTAAATTTTATTTTATTTTTAAACTTTACATAATTGTATTAGTTTTGCCAACTATCAAAATGAATCCATCACAGGTATACATGTGTTCCCCATCCTGAACCCTCCTCCCTCCCCATGAAGCTTTCTTCTTATTTTTTTGCTTCTTTGTTTTAATCCCCTTTACTGCCATAACAAACAGCTTATGTGGTCTTGGTTCCCTGAACAGATGTCCAGCCTGAACCTCCGGAGTGGGAGCGCTGAGTCCAGGACACTATACCACCAGAGAACTCTTGACTTCAGGGAGGATTAATCAGTGTGAACTCACACGGAGGCCCCCACTTGTATCCAATTCCTGGAACCACCTAATTGCCTGCAACACCCAGTGCAGGATGCCTCACTGAAATGACAGTCAAGTCAAGAACACAAACCCAGTCATCAACACACAGGCTTCCCACAGACATCCAAAACACACCACCTCACACAGCCCTGCTGTGTGTGCTTTGTGCTAAGTTGCTTCTGTCATATCTGACTCTTTGTGACCATATGGACTGTAGCCCACCAGGCTCCTCTGTCCATGAGATTCTCCAGGAAAGCATTTTTTGTAGACTTTTTGATTATGGCCATTCTGACCAGCATGAGATGATATCTCTTTGTGATTTGGATTTGCATTTCTTCAGTAATGAGTGATGTTGAGCATCTTTTCATGTTTATTAGCCATCTGTATGTCTTGGGAGAAATATCGGTTTAGGTCTTTTGTTCACTTTTTGAGTGAATTGTTCTTTTTTCTAGTACTGAGCTGCAAGAGCTACTTGCATGTTTTGGAGATTAATTGTCAGTTGCTTCATTTGTTATCATTTCTCCCATTCTGAGGGCTGTCTTTTCACCTTGATTATAGTTTTCTTCGTTTTTAAGTTTAATTAGGTGACATTTGTTTATTTTTGTTTTTATTTCCGATATTCTGGAAAGTGAGTCATAGAGGTTCTTCCTGTGATTTATGTCAGAGAGTGTTTTGCCTATGTTTTCCTCTAAGAGTTTCATAGTTTCTGATCTTACATTTAGGTATTTAATCCATTTTGAGTTTATTTTTGTGTATGGTGTTAGAAAGTGTTCTAGTTTCATTTTTTTACACATAGTTGACCAGTTTTCCCAGCATGACTCGTTGAAGAGACTGCGTTTTCTCCATTGTGTATTTTGCCTACTTTTTCAAAGATAATGTGTCCATAGGTGCTTGGATTTATCTCTAGACTTTCTACTTTTTTTCTCATTGACCTATATTTATTTGTGCCAGTATCATACTGTGTTGATGACTGTAGATTTATAGTATAGTCTGAAGTCAGGCAGGTTGATTCCTCCAGCTCCATTCTTCTTTCTCATGATTGCTTTGGCTATTTGGGGTCTTTTGTGTTTCCATACAAATTATGAAATTATTTGTTCTAGTTTGGTGAAGAATACCATTGGTAGTTTGATAGGGATTGTGTTCAATCTACAGATTGCTTTGGGTAGTATACTCATTTTCACTATATTGATTCTTCCAATCCACGAACATGGTATATTTTTCCATCTATTTGTGTTGGTTTTGATTTCTTTCATCAGTGTTTTATAGTTTTATATATATAGTTCTTTTGTTTCTTTAGGTAAATTTGTTCCTAAATATTTTATTCTTTTCATTGCAACTGTGAATGGGATTGTTTCCTTAATTTCTCTGATTTTTCATTGTTAGTGAACAGGAATGCAAGGCATTTATGTGTATTAATTTTATATCCTTCAATTTTACTATATTCATTGATTAGCTCTAGTAGCTTTCTGGTGGCAATTTAGGGTATTTTTAAATTTTATTTTATTTAACTTTACAATATTGTATTGGTTTTGCCATATATCAAAATGAATCTTCCACAGGTATACATGTGTTCCCCATCCTGAACCCTCCTCCTTCCTCCCTCCCCATACCATCCCTCTGGGTCGTCCTAGTGCACCAGCCCCAAGCATCCAGTATCGTGCATTGAACCTGGACTGGTGACTCGTTTCATATATGATATTATACATATTTCAATGCCATTCTCCCAAATCATCCCACCCTCTCCCTCTCCCACAGAATCTAAAAGACTGTTCTATACATCAGTGTCTCTTTTGCTGTCTTGTATACAGGGTTATTGTTACCATCTTTCTAAATTCCATATATATGTGTTAGTATACTGTATTGGTGTTGTTCTTTCTGGCTTACTTCACTCTATATAATAGGCTCCAGTTTCATCCACCTCATTAGAACTGATTCAAATGTATTCTTTTTAATGGCTTAGTAATACTCCATTGAGGGTTTTCTATGTAGAGAATCATATCATCTGCAAACAGTGAGAGTTTTACTTCTTCTTTTCCAATCTGGATTGCTTTTATTTTTTTTTTTTCCTCTGGTTTCTGTGGCTAGGGCTTCCAAAACTATGTTGAATAGTAGTGGAGAGAGTGGGCGCCCTTGTCTTGTTCTTGATCTTAGAGGAACTGCCTTCAGTTTTTTGCCATTGAAGATAATATTTTCTGTGAGTTTGTTGACTTTTGTTGACTTTGTGACTTTATATGACTTTTATTATGTTGAGTTATGTTCCTTCCATTCCTCCTTTCTGGAGAGTTTTTATCATAAATGGATGTTGAATTTTGTCAAAGGTTTTCTCTACATCTATTGAGCTTATCATATGGTTTTTATCCTTCAATGTCTTATATGGTGTATATTCCTGGTTCAGTTTTGGAAGCGATAGCTTACAGTGAATGGTGTCAAATTTGTGATCTCTGAAGAAGATTCACCTTTGGAACCAGGAACCAGGCTTGATCCCTCAAGAGCTTTTGTGTCACACAGTCTTATTAAAGTATAAAAAGGGACAGAGAAAGCTTCTGACATAGACATCAGAAGGGGTATGGAGAATGCCCCACTTGCTAGTCTTAGCAAGGGAGCTATATACTTTTTAAATTGGCTATTGCAATAAATCAAAAGAATGTCTCAAGGTTGTAAAGATCTTACTAGACCCACTCCCACAATTTACATTTTAAGATGACAGGATTAGAACTAACAATAGAAAGATCATACAAGACTTACTCCAATAATATACATTTTAAGATAACAGATTAATATGTTCTAGAATTAAGGTTGGTGATTATACAACTCTGTGAATATGCTCAAAACTACTAAATTATATATATGAAAATGGTAAGCTTATAGCATATGAATTGTTTCTTTATAAAAATGAATCATTTAAAAATTATTATATTTATTTTACATTGAATGATAACATTTGGCTATATTCAGTTAAATAAAATATAAAATTTAAATTAAAAAGTTTGTCCTTTCCTCCTCCTTGAGAATTACAGACCCCTTTCTCCTTCTTGGGGACCTCAGACTTCTTATCAACCTGCCTAGGAATTGACTCTCTCAGAAGGTTATACTCTTCTAAGAATTTGTCCATTTCTTTCAGGTCGTCCATTTTATTAGCATATAGTTGCTCATAGTAGTCGTTTGTATTTCTTGGATATATGTTGTAATTTCTCCATTTTCATTTGTAATTTTATTGATTGGAGTCTTCTCCCTTTTTTTCTTGATAAGTTTGGCTAATGGTTTGTCTATTTTGTTTATCTTCTCAAAGAATCAGGTTTTAGTTTTGTTGATCTTTGCAATAGTCTCTTCATTTCCTTTTCAATTTTTTCTGCTCTGATTTTTATGATTTCTTTGCTTCTACTAACACCGAAGGCTTTTTTGGTCTTCTCTACTTGTTTTAGGTGTAAAATTAGGTTGTTTACTTGACATTTCTCTTGTTTCTTGAGGTAGACTTGTATTGCTGTGAAATTCCCTCTTAGCACTGCTTTTACTGAATCCCATAGGTTTTGGGTAGTCGTGTTTTCATTATCGGGATTCCCTGGTGGCTCAGAGGGTAAAGTGTCTGCCTGCAATGCGGGAGACCTAGGTTTCATTGTTTTTATGCATATTTTGAATTTTTTATTTCTTCAGTTTTCTTTTGGTTATTCAGAAGCATGTTGTTTAGCCTCCATATGTTTGTGTTTTTTTATAGTTTTTTTTTAATGTGGTTGATATCTAATCTTATAGCATTGTGATCAGAAAAGATGCTTGAAACAATTTCAATTTTTAAAAATTTACCAAGGCTAGATTTGTGGCCCAGGATGTGATCTATCTTGGAGAATGTTCCATGTGCACTTGAGAAAAAGGTGAAATCCATTGTTTTTGGGTGGAATGCCAGATAGATATCAATTAGGTCTTACTGGTACAATGTATCATTTAAAGCTTGTTTTTCCTTCTTAATTTTCTGTCTGGATGATCTGTCCATTTGTGTGAGTAGGGTATTAAAGTCCCCCACTATCATTGTGTTACTGTCAATTTCCCCTTTAATAGTTGTTAGCATTTGCCTTTATGTATTGTAGTGCTCCTATGTTGGGTGCATATATATTTGTAATTGTTGTATCTTCTTCTTGGACTGATCCCTTGGTCCTTATGTATTGTCCTTAGTCTCTTATAAGAGCTTTATTTTAAAGACTTTTTTACCCTATGTAAGTATTGCCATCCCACTTTCTTTTTGTCTCCATTTGCATGAAATATCTTTTTCCAACACTTCACTTTCAGTCTGTATGTGTCCTTAGGTTTGAGGTGGGTCTCCTATAGACAGTGTATATAGGAGTCTTGTATCCATTCAGGTAGTCTTTGTCTTTTGGTTGGAGGATTTAGCCTATTTACATTTAAGGTAATTATTGAAAAGTATGATCCCATTACTATTTACTGTTTTGGATTCATTTTTATAAACCATTTCTGTGTTTCCTGTCTAGAGAAGATCCTTTAGCATTTGTTGAAGAGCTGGTTTGGTGGTGCTGAATTCTCTCAGCTTTTGCTTATCTGTAAAGCTTTTGATTTCTCCTTCAAATCTGAATGAGATCCTTGCTGGGTAGAGTGATCTTGGTTGTAGGTTTTTCTCTTTCATCACTTTAAGTATATCCTGCCATTCCCTTCTGGCTTGCAGAGTTTCTATGAAAGATCAGCTGTTATCTGTACGAAGATCCCCTTGTATGTTGTTTGTTGCTTTTCTCTTGCAGCTTTTAATATTTGTTCTTTGTGTTTAATTTTCCATCATTGATCAGTATGTGTCTTGCCATGTTTCTCTTTGGGTTTATCCTGCATGACTCTCTGGGCTTCTTGGACTCCAGTGGATATTTCTTTCCTTATTTTAAGAAAGTTTGCAACTATTATCTCCTCAAATATTTTCATGCCTTTTCCTTTTGTCTTCTTCTTCTGGGACACCTATGATTCAAATATTGGAGCATTTAACATTGTCCCAGATCTCTGAGACTGTCCTCATTTCTTTTTATTTTTTTTTCCCACTCTGCCTCACTTATTTTCATCATTCTATCTTACAACTCACTTATGCTTTCTTCCGCCTCAGTTACTCTACTGCTTGTTCCCTCTAAAGTGTTTTTAATCTCCTTTATTGCATTGTTCATTACCAATTGACCATTGTTTATTTCTTCTTGGTCCTTGTTAAAAATTCCTTGCTTCTTCTCAATCCATGTCTCTAGTGTACTTGCCTGTAACTCCATTTTGTTTTCCAAAGATTTTGGATCATCTTTGATATCATTATTCTGAATTGTTTTTTGGGTAGACTACCTTATCACCTCCTCTTTTGCTTTGTTTGGTGGTTTTTCATCATGATACTTCACCTGCTGGATATTTCTATGACTTTTAATTATTTTTTAGTCTAATGTGTTCATTTTCTCCTTTGTGCAGGTTGGAGAGTTGTAGTTCCTCTTAACAGTGGAGTCTTCTTGCTGTGGGTACAGTTTGGACCAGTTGCTTGTGAAGGTTTCCTGGTTGGGGCAACTTGTGTCTGTGTTCTGATGGATGGAGCTGGATGTCATCTCTCTGGAGGTCAATGCAGTGTCCAGTAGTGAGTCTTGATTAGTCTTTGGGTTTGGTGTGGCTTTGGACAATTTGTCTTTTAATGTTCAGGTTTGTGTTCCTGTTTTTCTGGAGGATTAGTGTGGGGTGTCTTTTACTGGAGCCTGTTGACTTTTGGGTGGAACTTCGTCTCAATGTATGGGCTCTCATCTATTAATGTTCCCTGGGGTCTGGAGTTCTTTGATGTTCCAAAGTTCTGGAGTTGAGGCTCCTGCCTCTAGGTTTGGCTCTCCCTCTGACATTAACCTCAAGACTTCTCTGTCCACACAGAACTGAAGGGAAAAAACTCTAGGTTAATGGTGAAACAACTCTCCACAGTCAGAAACACCCAAAGAGGTTCACAGAGTTATATATAAAATATAAGTGGGAGGAGGGAGATAGAGGTGATCAGGAGGAGAAAAGGGAGTGTCAAAATGTAAGTGAGTAACTGAGCCAGTAATCAAATCCCTATGTGAAAATGGATACTAAAAACTATAATCTTAAAGGTAAAAAATTAATAACAAATATCAAAATGTAAAAATTAAAACCTAGAATAGAGATTAGGCTCTCAAAAATACCATACATAAAAAGCAAAACAAAATTGAACACAAAAACTAATATATGCAGTTAGTTCAGTGTCAGATAATCCCATGTTCTGGCTTGTACTTGTTTTCAAAGCCTATAGTTGACCCTCAAATGCACCTCAGCTTAACTGCAGAATTTTAATCTGTTGCACCTGCCACTTTCAGGGCAGTTCCCCTTCTTTTCTTTGCTTGGGCTGGCCTCTTCTGTTTTCCAATGTCTTCAGTGTCTAATCTCCACCTTGACACGAGGGGATGAATGTGTCCATTTATGCAGGCTCACTTGCTCAGTTGTGCTATGCAGAGGGAGGGACACTGCAAACAAACACCACTGGCATATGTGGGGAGCACTCATGGTATGTGGATGGACCACACTTGGTTGCCACAGCCCTAGGCAGGGTGAGCTTTCCATGTCAAAGCCACTCAGGCTCCTGGGTGCTCCACGAGGGCCCAGTCCCAGGCAGGCTGTGCATCTCATGTACTTCCCAGGCTCAAGCTGCTCAGACTCTCCTTGAGGGCACAGTCCCAGGTGAGCTGTGCATCTTGTGCACTTCCCATGTCCAAGCCACTCAAGCTCCCAGGTGCACCACGAGCACACAGTCCCAGGTGGGCCATGCATCTCCTTAGGGGAGCTGTCTCAGGCTGTGACACTTCTGGCAGATATGAACCGCTCAGGACCCCAGGAAGACTTGGTTAGCAACTGGCACCCTGCTCACAGCTTGGCAGGAGATGTGGTCTCTGGGGTTGAGATTGCAGCAGCCCCTTACCTTCCCCTCTTTTGAGCACCTGCCTCTCTGCATCCACAGAGGGCTGTAAATGGCAGCCAGCTTGCTCTTCTTTGGTATTTGCTAGGGCACAATCCTTTGTTTTGTGAGTGTGCCAGGAGACACACTGTGGTATCAGAGCCTTCCTGGGGGAAAGATCCTTTGTTTTTCTTTGTCTCTCTGGCCTTCCCATGGTTTGGGTTGCTGTGTCATGTTAGTCCCCTCAGTGTGTCCTCAGGGCATTCAATATCAGTCCTTACCCTAAGGACCAATGATGCAGCCCATTCCTCTGCACCCAGCCCCCACTCACTGTGGGCAGACATGAGCATATGAGCTGCTTCTCCACTGGTAATTGCCATTTGGCACAAATTCTGTGATGATTTGTTGTTGTTGTTATGCTGCCCCAAAGTTCCCCACTGACTCCACCTGTGAAAGGGTTTGCTACTGTATGGAAACTTCTCCTTCTCTACTCCCTTCCCAGGATGGGTCCGTCTCTAAATCCTTTGTCTCTCTTTACATCTTTATCCTTTGTCTTCTTTCATTTCAAAGAGATTAGTTTGTCTTTCTGGGTATCTGGAGTCCTCTGCCAGCATTCAGAATTTGTTTTGTGGAAGTGCTCCACATGCAGATGATCTTTTCATGTATTTGTGGGGGAGAAAGTGGTCTCCCCATCCTATTCCTCCACGATCTTTGGACCAACTCTCAACATTTCTTGTAAGGCAAGTCTAGTGGAGACAAACTCTTTAAGTTTCTTTAAAAAATCATTTATTTTTAAATTGGAAGATAATTGCTTTACAGAATTTTGTTTGGTGGAATGGGGATGGAGATGGGAGGGAGGTTCAAGGGGGTGGGAACATATGTACACCTATGGCTGATTCATGTTGATGTTTGACAGAAAACAAAATTCTTTTAGCTTTTGTTTATCTATGAAAACATTTATTTCTCCTTTGCATTTGAAGGACAACTTTGCTAAATAGAGTATTCTAGGGTGAAAGATTTTTGCCTTTCAGTGTTTTAGGCTTTCCTGGTGGCTCAGATGGTAAAGTGTCTGTCTGCAATGTGGGAGACCCAGGTTCAATCCCTGGGTCAGGAAGAACCCCTGGAGAAAGAAATGGCAACACACTCCAGTACTCTTGCCTGGAAAATTCCATGGACAGAGGAGCCTTGTAAGGTACAGTCCATGGGGTCGCAAAGAATCAGACACGACTGAGCAACTTTACTTCACTTCACTTCATTTTGAGAATATCATTCCACATCCTCCTGGACTGTACAGTTTCTGCTGAGAAGTCAGCTAAGAGCCTAATTGGGTTCTTTTGTAGGTTACCATCCTTTCCCCCCTGTCTTTAAAATTATATCTTTGTCCATTCATCTGTTGTTGGACACCTAGGTTGCTTCCATGTCCTGGCTATTGTAAATAGTGCTGCAATGAACATTGAGGTACATGTGTCTTTTTCATTTATGGGTTTCTCAGGGTATATGTCCAGTGGTGGTGTTGCAAGGTCATATGGTATATTTATTCCTAGTTTTTTAAAGGAATCTCCATACTGTTCTAAATAATAGCTGTATCAGGTCACATTTCCACAAATATACAATGGAATATTACTCAGCCATAAAAAAGAATTAATTTGAGTCAGTTCTAGTGAGGTGGATGAGCCTAGAATGTGTTATACGGAGTGAAGTAAGTCATAACAAGAAAAAAATATAGTATATAAATGCATATATGAAATCTGGAAAAATAGGACTGATGAATCTATTTGCAGGGAAAGGATGGAGATGCAGATGTAGAGAATGGACTTGTGGATACAGTAGGGGAGAGAGTGAGTAGGATGAATGGAGAAAGTAGCATCAATATATATACACTATCATGTGTAAAGTGGATAGTTGGGGAGAAATTGCTGTATAACACAGGGAGCCCAGTCTGGTGCTCTGTGATGACTTAGAGGGAAGGGATGGGGAGAAAGCAGGAAGGCTCAAGATGGAGGATGTATGTATATAAGTATGACTGATTCGTGTTGTTGTATGGCAGAAACCAAAACAACACTGTAAAAATTGAAAAGCAAAAAATAATAAAATAGAAAAAAAATTATGTCTTTGTCATTGACTTTGGATAATTTTAATATAGTGTTTCTTGAAGAAAGTCTTTTTGTATTGAGATAACCCAGCATTCTCCTTAGCTTCATTAACTTGCACATTCAGTTTCTTCCCTGAGTTTCAGAAGTTCTCAGCTGTTATTTCTCAAAACAAACTTTCTCCTCTCTTTTTACCCCCTTCTCTTTCTGGGAAATTCATTATCCTTATATTACCCTTCCTAATGCAGTGAGATAATTCTTATAGAATTTATTAATATCTTTTAGATCTTTCTTCTCTCCCCTGTTCTACTGTATCTTTTCTAGATTTTTATCTACAAGCTTACAATTGCTTCCTTATGATCTGTTCTATTTCCAATGATTTCTAATGCTTATTTTGTCTCATTTTTGAGTTCCTCAGCTCTGGAAGAATTTATGTTTGGTTCTCTTTTGGAATTCCAATCTCTTTGGTAAAATGTCCCTTTTGGTTACTAATTTTATTTCTGAGCTTCTTGAACTGTCTTTCTGCATTTCCTTGTATCTCCTTGAATTTCTTCATGATACTATTTTGTATTCTGTATCAGTTAGATTGCAATATTCTGTGACTGTATATTTGGTTTATGAAGAATTGTCATTTTCTTTTCATGATACCATGTTACCATGTTTTTTTGTGGTCCTTGATGAGTTTTTTTCTCTGTTGATATCTTTGAAGCAACAAACACTTTTCTTCTGTAGGTAAAACTGTTTTACTTGATTCTAGCAATTCAAGATTATCAATCACAGGCCTTTCTTTTTATTTTTCAGTAGATGGCAATGTAGCACAAGTTTTTAATTTCTTTACCTGAGCTGCCTCCGGGTATTTTTGAGGACTGGCACCACTGCCTCTGCCAGAGTTGTTGTTTGGTGCTCTTTTCATCACTCTTTATGCCTCCCAGGTCATTGGTTCCTTGCTACTATCAATGTTGCTGCTGTCACTGGTGTCATTGCCTAGGGAGGTGTGTCTTTCAACACATCTAGTGTCACCTGGGTCACTGACTCCACTGCTGTGGGGTAAGAGAGAAGTTTAGTGGGGAGCTGAGGTCATGAATACCTCTGCTGAGTCCAAGGTAGTCGAGTTTATGTGCTCCACAACTGTGGAAGGGATAGCCAGAGTCACATGCAAATATGAAGCTAGAAGGATTAGGTCACAAGCCTTCCTGCTGCTGTTGCCTGGTTCCCTGTGGCTGTGGGTACATCTATGACCAGGAGGCTGGAGTTGTCTGGGGCACCTCTTCTGCTCCTACCAGGTTCTTTAGGGCTGTGGCTCAGTCACAACAACAGGGGAACTGAGGCCATAGCCATCACCTCTGTTGTTCCCCTTGTTCTACCTCCTCTATGTGTTCCAGTCCACCCTCCTTTAGATGTATGGATATGTAGAACTCTCTGGAATCCTGGTGCACTGGATAGAGATATCTTCACTGAGTTATGAAATTAGTTTCAGATTGCAAGTAAGACACAAAGAGAGCATTTCATACTGCTATGATGCTGATGTAATTGTTCTTTTTAATTTTAATTTTATATTTTATTTAACTGAATATAGCCAAAATGTTATCATTTCAACATAAAATAAATATAATAATTTTTAAAATGATTCATTTTTATAAAGATACAATTCATATGCTATAAACTTATCATTTTCATGTATATAATTTAGTAATTTTGAGCATATTCAGAGTTGTGTAATCACTAACCCTATCTAATTCTAGAACATTTTAATCTTTCTAAAAAGAAACTCCATGCCATTAGCAATTATTCCCTATTTTTCCTTTTCCATTAGAAATTTCCTTCCAGAAATAACTAATCTAATTCCTGTGTACATTGATTTCCTATTTTAGACATTTCATATAAATAGAATAATATATTATGTGATATTTTGCATCTGGCTTCTTTCACTTGGCATAATATATTCAATATTCACCAATGTTGTGCATACATCAGTACTTCATTCTGTTCTGTGGCTGAGTAATTTATATTGTATGAATATACCATATTTTGCTTATCCACTAATCAGTTGGTGGACAGTTAATTTGTTTTCATTTTGGTGATTATGAATAACACTGCTATGAATATTTGCATGCAAGTTTTTTAACCTGGAAATATGTTTTAAATTCTCTGGGATATGCCTAGGAGTGGAATTGCTGGGTGTGGTAAGCAGAATAATGGCCATCTAAAGTTGTTAGAATACATGGCAAAAGGAAATTGAAGTTGTAGACTGACTGAAAGTTGCCAACTGGGTGACCTTAAAATAGGGAGATTATCCTGAATTTTATGTGTGTCCTACATGTAATCACAAGGGTATATAAGTGTGGAGAGAGAGTCAGAATAAAAAATCCAGAGGAAAACATGTGACACCAAAAGAAGGGTTAAAATAATCTTATGGTACAGACTTTCATGATGCTTGTAGTCATAAACTAAGAAGTGCTGGATGCCTCTATAAGCTGGAGATGGAAAGAAAGTGATTATCTCTTACAGTTCCCCAGAAAGGATGGCAGCTCTGCCAACACATTGCTTTCAATCCAGTGAGATCTGATTTGTGGGGAAAAAAAAAAAAGAAACAATAAGATAATGTCTTCTTATTGTGCAATATATATGCAATATAAAATTTACTAATTTTAAACATTTTAAAGTATACAATTCAGTGGTACTAAATACATGCACAGTGTTGTACAACTATCACCAATATCTAGTTGCAAAACTTTTTGTTATGGCAAAAAGAAACTCTGTATTCATTAACAGTTACTCCTCATTTACCTCTTCACCCAGTCCCTGGAAACCACTAATCTGCTTTTTGTCTTTATGAATTGCCAATTCTATATATTTTACATAAATACAAACATATGTGGCTTTTGTATCTAGTTTCTTTCAATTAGCATAGTAGTTTCAAGTTTCATACAAGTTATACCATGTATCAATACTTAACTCTTTTCAATGGCTGACTAATATTACCTTGTATGTCTATCCCACATTATGTCTCTCTCTGTTCAACAGTTGATGGACATTTGAGCTGTGTTCACTTTTTGGTTACTGTGAATAGTGCTGCTATCAACATTTCTCTACAAGCTTTTATTTGAAAACCTGTTTTCAGTTCTTTTGGGTATATAAATATGAGTCAGATATGCAGGTGACACCACCCTAATGGCAGAAGCGATCACCCTCTTGATGAAGGTGAGAGTGAAAAAGCTGGCTTCAAACTCAACATTCAGAAAACTAAGATCATGGCATCTGGTCTCATCACTTCCTGGCAAATAAATAGGGAAGCAATGGAAACAGTGAGGCACTTTATCTTCTTGGGATTCAAAATCATTGCAGATGGTTAATGCAGCCATGAAATTAAAAGATACTTGCTCCTTGGAAGAAAAGCTATGACAAACCTAGACAGCATATTGAAAAGCAGAGACATCACTGTGCCAACAAAGGTCTGTCTAGTCAAAGCTATGGTTTTTCCAGTAGTCATGTATGGATGTGAGAGTCGGACAATAAAGAGGGCTGAGCACCAAAGAATTGATGCTTTTGAAATGTGGTGCTGGAGAAGACTCTTGAGAGTCCCTTGGACTACAAGGAGATCAAACCTGTCAATCCTAAAGGGAATCAATCCTGAATGATTGCTGAAGGTCAAATTCCAATACTTTGGCCACCTGTTGCGAAGAACTGACTCATTTGAAAAGACCCTGATGCTGGGAAAGCTTGAAGTCGGGAGAAGGGGACAACAGAGGATGAGATGGTTGAATGGCATCACCGAGTCAATGGACATAAATTTGACCAAACTCTGGGAGACAGTGAGGAACAGGGAAGCCTGAAGTACTGCAGTCCATGGAGTTGCCATGAGTTAGACATGACCGAATGACTGAACAACAGCAGGGTATATATATGCCCAGTAGTGGAGTTGCTGGATCATGCTGTAGATTTATTCCTAGTTTTAAAAGAAGTCTCCATACTGTTCTCCATAATGGCTATATCAGTTTAAATTCCCACCAACAGTGCAAGAGGGTTCTCTTTTCTCCACATTCTCTCCAGCATTTATTATTTCTAGATATTTTGATGATGGCTGTTTTGGTTGGTGTGAGGTGGCACCTCACTGTAGTTTTGATTTGCATTTCTCTAATAATGAGCAATGTTGTCTCTTCATGTTTATTGGCCACTTGTATTTCTTCTTTGGAGAAATGTCTGTTTAGGTATTCTGCCAATTTTTTTTTTTTTTTATTGAGTTGTTTGTTTTTCTGATACTGAGCTGTATGAGCTGCTTATATATTTTGGAGTTTAACCCTTTTGCAGTTGCTTTGTTTACATTTATTTTCTCCCATTCTGAGGGTTGTCTTTTCATCTTGTTTACAGTTTCCTTTGCTGGGCAAAATCTTGTGAGTTTTATTCGGTCCTATCTCTTTATTTTTGTTTTTGTTTCCATTCCTCTAAGAGGTGGGTGAGAGAAAATCTTACTGCTATTTATGTCAAAGAGTGTTCTGCCTGTGTTTTCCTCTAAGAGCTTTATAGTTTCTGGACCTAACATTTAAGTTTCTAATCCATCTTGAGTTTATTTTTGTGTATGGTGTTAGGAAATGTCCTAATTTCATTCTTTTTCACATAGCTGTCCAGTTTTTCTAGCACCACTTATTGAAGAGGCTATCTTTTCCCCACTGTATATTATTGCCTCCTTTGTCAAAGATAAGGTGCCCATATGTGCGTGGATTTATCTCAGGGCTCTCTATCATGTTCTATTGGCCTATATTTATGTTTTTGTGCCAGTACCATACTGTCTTGATGACTGTAGGTTTGGATATAGTCTGAAATAAGGGAGGTTTGTTCCGTCAACTCTGCTTCTCTTTCTCAATGTTGCTTTGGCTTTTGGGGGTCTTTTGTGTTTCCATACAAATTGTGCAACTTTTTATTCTAGTTCTGTGAAAATTGCCATTGGTAATTTAATAGGGATTGCATTGAATCTGTAGATTGTTTTGGGTAGTGTGAAATGAAATATTTTCTGCCATAACAATGGGCAAGAAATGTCAGCCCTCAGTGATTTTGGGCCTCCAAATGTGAATGAGGACTCCCAAAATGGAACATGGTGCCTGAAATCCAGCAGATATTGTATTCTTTTGTTGCAATGATGAATGGGACTGTTTCATTCGTTTGTCTTTCTGATTTTTCCTTGTTAGTGTATTGGAATGCCGGAGAAGGCAATGGCACCCCACTCCAGTACTCTTGCCTGGAAAATCCCATGGACAGAGGAGCCTGGTAGGCTGCAGTATTGGAATGCAAGGGATTTCTGTGTATTAATTCTATATCCTGTGAATTTACTAAATTCATTGATTAGTAGTTTTTTGGTTGCATTTTAAAGGTTTTCTATGTATATAGTATCATGTCATCTGCAGTGAGAGTTTTACTTCTTTTCCAATCTGTATTCTTTTCATTCCCACTTTCTAGATATCTTTTGATTTCCTCTTTTATTTCTTCAGTGGCTTCTTGGCTATTTAGAAGTGTATAGTTTAGAAGTTTAGAAGTTTATCTTTGTGTTCAAACACTTTGCTTTTAAAATGTGCAGAAAAACTTTGTACATTTTAAAAATTGGATAGTTTTTTGTATTGCTTTTGAATTGTGAGAGTTTTTGATGTGATCTGGATATTAGACATTTATCAGATACATAATTAACAAATATCTTTTCCCATCCTGTAGGTTGTCATTTAACTGTCTTGAGAATGACCTCTGGCACATAAGTTTACTTTCATGAAGTTCATTTATTTATTCTTACCTTTTATTGCTCATAATTTTAGTGTCATATCACATAAACCATTGTCAAATCCAAGGTCATGAACATTTGTCCTCATGTTTCTTCCAAGAGTTTTAAGTTTTAGTTCTGTTATTTCAGTCTTTTAAACCACTAAAAATTTGCATATGCTATGAGATAAGGGTTCAGCTTTATTGGATTGTATGTGGATATCCAATTGTTCCAATACCATTTGGAACAATTGGATATTGTTGAACATATTGAACACGTTGAATGACTATTGAACACATTGAATGATTATGACATATCTTTCAAAAGCCAATTGACATATTTTTTTGTTGACCCTCAATCCAATTTCATTGATCTATATGGCTATCCTTATACTATAATGACACTTTTTATGGATGTAACTTTGTGTAAGTAAACTCAAGATGTTTGAGTCCTCCAAAGTTGTCCTTCCTTTTCAAGATTGTTTTGACTATTCAGGGCCCCTCATATTCACACATAAATTTTAGAGTTGGTGTTTTTCATATCTGCAAAATTGCTGTTGGTATTTTCTAGTAACTGCACTGAATCTGCAGACTTCATAGATTTTATTAAGCAGTATTATAATCTAGAAAATAATGTATTTCAATTCATGAATATGGAATATCTTTTCATTTATTTAGGGCCCTTTGAATTTTCAGTGTTTGTGTCTTATACTTCCTTAGTTAAACTTTTTCCTAAGCATGCTATTATTTTAAATGTTACTTTAAATAGAATTGCTTTAGTAATATAATTTTTGGGTTGTTGATTGCTAGTACATCAAAAGGCACCAGATTGTTTTTTGTGTCGGTTTTGCATCTTGCAACTTTGCTGATTTTTTTCTTAGCTTTAGTAGACTTTTTGGTAAATTCTTTAGGGCATTTTACATATAAAATCATGTCATCTGTGACTAGAGATAGTTTTACTTCTTCCTTTTAAAAGTATATACCATTTGTTTATTTTTTGTGCTTAATTAATCTGTCTAGAAATTTATTACAATGTTAAGCAGATGGGGTGAAAATGAACAACCTTTTCTTGATCCTAGTCCTAAGGTTAGGTATTTAGTCTTTCACCATTTAGTATGATATTATCTGTGGGTTTTTTATGAAGTGCTTAATCAGCATAAGGAAAGTCATTTCTATTCCTATATTGCTAAATACTTTTATTATGAAAAGGTGTTGAATACCATCAGTTGCTTTTTCTGTGTTATTTAGTGTGATAACATTTTTCATGCCTTCATTCTATTACTGTAGTGTCAAACATAGTCTTATTTTTATATGTGGAAACACCCTTGCATTCTTAATAACCTTCACTTTGAAATGGTTATATTTCTTTTAATATGTTTCTGGATTAGAGTGAATAGCATTTTTCTGAGAGTTTCTCCATCTATACATGATGTACATATATATTCTATAATTTTCTTTCTTTTTTTTAAAAAAAATGTTCTTTCCTATATTTTTAATAAAGGTAATCACAATCTCACAAAACATATAAGGATGTACTCCCTCTTCTATTCTTTTGGAAGAGTTTGAGAAAGATTGATATATTTTTTTTTAATCAAATACTGTAGTACTGATTTAATCAGTATAAAATTGAAAGAGCTTTAGATCTGTAATAAAAATCCAAATTTGGGGAAGGAAGGGCAAACTTTAAAACAGCAGCCAGTAGGGGAGGGCATGGGCGAGTGAACAGGCACGTCGGAGCTGTGGGGACGTGTATCGACCACTGTCAAACCAGTGTAGTTTCTTGGTTTCTCATGGAAAACATTTTATACACCTAGTTTTTTCCTTCTATACTTAAGGTCAATCAGTGTTCAGACAGGTCCATTCCTTGTTTTTCTTGGTGATATTACCACATAATATTGCATTGACTCCAATTTCTGCCCCCGGTGGAAAAATTAGATGATTTCAAACACTTTCTTCAGCTCCACAATAAGCTGCCAGTCACTCTTCTGCATCTCGTCTCTGAACCAGTCTTTGAGAGCATCGATGGACTGCCGGCTGATCTTACTGACGAGAATGTCTGTAGCTTCAAAATGGCGTCCATACATTTTGGGAGATTCACCTGGGATGGGTTCTATTTTGACACAGACTTCTTGTCCTTTTTTCGCAACATCCACTTGTTTATGGTTTACTTCAATACTTGTTACTATTCCAATGTCAACAAAATTTTTGCTGGGCACGCACATGGGTGTCCCCTGCTTCACCTGCCCTGCTTCCACAGTCACGCCCATCACTATCGGATCCCGAGAATTGAAGATAAACTGAGGGAGGATCTTTATCTTGCAGGGGAATACTGCTATGTGCTTAAATTCTTCTTGTTTCTGTTTCTTGTAGTCTTGTCTGTATTTTGTAAAGGCATCAAATAAATGATAAATAATTTCTGCACTAAAAATTCTAACTCCTAAACTATCAGCCATTTCTTGGGCATCCCGTTCAATTCTCACATCGAAGGCCAAAATCACTGCATACTGAGGGTCGTGTTCCAGCATCACCGAAGCCTTCATGACGTCTTTTTTGTGGACGGGCCCAATGTTGATCCCTGCGTAGGGCACTTCTGATGTCTTCAGAAATTCAAGGAGAGCTTCCAGAGATCCCAGGGTCGAGGCCTGGACATAGACGCCTTTCTCTTCTAATTTGATAGCGTTCAGTGTCTGCTTTAACTCGTGGATCAGCTCATCTTTAAGAACTGGGACTTCATCTTCTTTATAAGCTACGAGGAGGGATAAACCAGCCAATGTTTTTTCCAGGTCCTTTCCAAGAATCTTTACCCCCTGAGCTGCTTCTACCTCTTTATGCTTCTCATATTGGTTCTTCACTCTTAACTCCTTCATAGGGGGAGGTAACAGGAGGCCTCGGATCTGCGTGACGATAGGCCCTTCTACTCCGGGAACAATAATCGTGTCTCCTTCCTTCAGACGCCCGTTGATCAGTATTACATCAATAGTCGTGCCCATTCCCGGGAGAGCCTTAACCTCCATCACCTGGGCTCTCAGCTCCTCACACTGGGCAAGCCTCTTACTCAACATGGTCTGAGTCAACTCAACAAGAAGGCAGATCAGACTTCCCATGCCATCGCCAGTGTGTGCAGAGGTAGGTACCAAGGACACAAAAGTGCGGGGATCCTTATTCTCATAGAACAAAGCTGCATTCAGCCCCTGCTGTGCAAATTCCACAATGATCGCCTTGGCCCGCTCCTCAAATTCATCTCTGGTGTTCTTCTTCTGCTTCTTCAGAGTAGCGGCCACGTCAGAGTCAGGGCTCTTTTTCCAATCATACAACCTATCAATCTTATTGAGGGCAACAATGAAGGGACATTTTTTAGATTTCAAAAGGTTGATAGATTCAATTGTCTGGGGCTCCAAACCATGCATAATATCAACAACTAAAATGGCAATGTCACAAAGAGAGCTTCCTCTGTTTCTCAGATTACTGAAAGACTCATGCCCCAGAGTGTCAATAATCAGCATTCCTGGAATCCGTACGTTCTCTCGATCAAAATTTTTAATCATCTTAGTTTGTTCATTAATAGCTTCAGGAGGGACATTGGTGGCACCAATTTGCTGTGTGATACCACCTGCTTCACCATCTTGTACATGTGTGTGACGGAGCTTATCTAGAATTTTTGTCTTCCCTGTATCCACATGTCCAAGTACACAAATAACAGGAGCTCTTAGCTTCTCTGTATTTACATTTTTACTGTGTTCAAGTCACCGTTTCTCAATCCTCCGTTTTGCTTTGTCATAAGCCCGTTCTTCTTTAGTTCGATCGTCGTCAGAGTCATCCTCAGATTCTGAGCTCACGTCTTTGCTTGGCTTTTTATCCAATGTTTTCCGAGCGTCCTTCTCATCTGACACCTTTTCATCATCATCTTCACCTTCACTGCCTTCACTGTCTCCTTCTTCCTCCTCTTCGTCTTCACTCTCTTCTTCCTCCTCCTCCTCCTCCTCTTCAGGGTTTTCTTTTACTTCTATATGCACCGTGTTTTCTTCTGTCTCTCTCTCCTCATCGCTAGCCATAGCTTCCCAGTCATCCAACCCAGCATCCTCGGTTTCTTCTTCCTCTTCTGGTTCAACAGGAGGCGGTGTCTCTTCTTTTTCAGGTAGTCCTTGCTCCACAACTTCTGCAGCAGCACTTAATTCCACTGGTTCAGAAACTTTATTTTCCATCTGCTGCGGTGGTTTTTTCTTCTTTTTATCTTCATAAATTGGCCTCTTCTTTGGCAAAGAGTCTTTTGATGGCACTTCAACACCCTGAGCTTGTAGAAGTTTAAGGGTAGCTTCGCCTCTGGCTCTGGCTTCTCTCTGGGATTTAGTTAAAAGTTTCCCCTCTTTTTTCAAGCGTTCTTTCCTTTTCTTTTCTTTTTGCTTTTTCCTTTCTCTTTTTTCTTGTTCCAATCTTTCCTCTTCTTTACGCTTGGCTTCTAACTCTTCAAGCCGTTTTATCCGTTCTTCCTCCTCTCTCTTCTGTCTTTCCTCCTCTTCTTTAAGCTTAGCCAGAGCTTCTGCATAGCCTTAACTGTGGCTTTGCTAGGTCCTTTCTTCTTTTCTTCCTTTTCTCCTTTCTTTTTCTTCTTATCTTTTTTCTTTTTGTCTCCTTCATTGTCATCTTCTGCGCCTGTGGGACCCTCTCCTTTCTCTTCAGAGGCAGGAGCTGCCCCAGAGTCAAGTGTCACTTTGGATTTCAGAGCTTCCTCCTCAGGTTTCCGCTGAGATTCTTTTGGTTTACCCTGATCCTTTTTACCAGACTCCAGCTCTTCTTTTTCTTTCAGCTTCCGAAGTTTTGCCTTTTCTTCATCCCGTTTTTTTCTCTCACGCTCTTTCTTCTCTGCCTTCTTTTGAGCCACTGTCTTAATTTTGAAGGACGAGTCGTCATCTTCATTTCCACTCTCGACAGTAGGACCTGGCTTGTTTTTCTTTTTTTTTTTTTTCTGTCCTTTCCTGGATTGCAAAAATTCATCTGATTCATCACCACTTTCACCAGAAGAATGTGCTCTCATACGCTCTTTAATTCTTTTACTGTTATCCTCATCCTCTTCTGATGCATCACGCTTGAAAGATTGATATTAATTCTAATTTTAAAGGTTTTATAGAAGGAGAATAATGGAGACAGAAGATAGGATTAGTGAGGTAGAAGATAGAATGGTAGAAATAAATGAATCAGAGAGGAAAAAAGAAAAAAGAATTAAAAGAAATGAGGACAATCTCAGAAACCTCTGGGACAATGTTAAACACCCCAACATTCGAACCATAGGAGTCCCAGAAGAAGAAGACAAAAAGAAAGACCATGAGAAAATACTTGAGGAGATAATAGTTGAAAACTTCCCTAAAATGGAGAAGGAAATAATCGCCCAAGTCCAAGAAACCCAGAAAGTCCAAAACAGGATAAACCCAAGGCAAAACACCCCAAGACACATATTAATCAAATTAACAAAGATCAAACACAAAGAACAAATATTAAAAGCAGCAAAGGAAAAACAACAAATAACACACAAGGGGATTCCCATAAGGATAACAGCTGATTTTTCAATAGAAACTCTTCAGGCCAGGAGGGAATGGCAGGACATACTTAAAGTGATGAAAAAAAAAATAACCTACAGCCCAGATTACTCTACCCAGAGAGGATCTCATTCAAATATGAAGGAGAAATAAAAAGCTTTACAGACAAGCAAAAGCTGAGAGAATTCAGCACCACCAAACCAGCTCTCCAACAAATGCTAAAGAATCTACTCTAGACAGGAAACACAAAAAGGGTGTATAAACTTGAATCCAAAACAATAAAGTAAATGGCAATGGGATCATACTTATCAATAATTATCTTAAATGGAAATGGGTTGAATGCCTCAACCAAAAGACAAAGACTGGCTGAATGGATACAAAAACAAGACACCTATATATGTTGTCTACAAGAGACCTACCTTAAAACAAGGGACACATACAGACTGAAAGTGAAGGGCTGGAAAAAGGTATTCCATGCAAATAGAGACCAAAAGAAAGCAGGAGTAGCAATACTCATATCAGATAAAATAGACTTTAAAACAAAGGCTGTGAAAAGAGACAAAGATGGTCACTATATAATGATCAAAGGCTCAATCCAAGAAGAAGATATAACAATTATAAATATATATGCACCCAACATAGGAGCACCACAATATATAAGACAAATGCTAACAAGTATGAAAGGAGAAATTAGCAATAACACAATAATAGTGGGAGACTTTAATACCCCACTCATACCTATGGATAGATCAACTAAGCAGAAAATTAACAAGGAAACACAAACTTTAAATGATACAATAGACCAGTTAGACCTAAGTGATATCTATAGGACATTTCACCCCAAAACAATGAATTTCACCTTTTTCTCAAGGGCACACGGAACCTTCTCCAGGATAGATCACATCTTGGGCCATAAATCTAGCCTTGGTAAATTAAAAAAATTTGAAATCATTCCAAGCATCTTTTCTGACCACAATGCAGTAAGATTAGATCTCACTTACAGAAGAAAAACCATAAAAAATTCCAACATATGTATGCGAGACAGCAAAAGAGACACAGATATACAGAACAGTCTTTTGGACTCTGTGGGAGAGGGAGGGGGAATGATTTGGGAGAATGGCATTAAAACATGTATGATATCATATAAGAAATGAATCGCCAGGTTCGATGCAGGATACAGGAAGCTTGGGGCTGGTGCACGGGGATAACCCAGAAGGATGGTATGGGGAGGGAGGAGGGAGGGGGTTCAGGATGGGGAACACGTGTACACCC
This sequence comes from Bos javanicus, assembly GCF_032452875.1. Lineage (NCBI taxonomy): Eukaryota > Metazoa > Chordata > Mammalia > Artiodactyla > Bovidae > Bos > Bos javanicus. The sequence continues at coordinate 77,337,794 of NC_083897.1, read as the reverse complement.
ATGGCAGATGCATGTTGATGTGTGGCAAAACCAATGCAATATTGTAAAGTAAAAAAAAAAAAAATCCAACATATGGAGGCTGAACAACACGCTGCTGAATAACCAACAAATCACAGAAGAACTCATAAAAGAAATCAAAATATGCATAGAAATGAATGAAAATGAAAACACAACAACCCAAAACCTGTAGGACACTGTAAAAGCAGTGCTAATAGGTAGATTCATAGCAATACAGGCATACCACAAGAAACAAGAAAAAAGTCAAATAAAGAACCTAACTCTACACCTATAGCAACTAGAAGGAAGAAATGAAGAACCCCAGGGTTAGTAGAAGGAAAGAAATCTTAAAAATTAAAGCAGAAATAAATGCAAAAGAAACAAAAGAGACCATAGCAAAAATCAACAAAACCAAAAGCTGGTTCTTTGAGAGGATAAGTAAAATTGACAAACCATTAGCCAGACTCATCAAGAAACAAAGGGAGAAAAAAACAAATCAATAAAATTAGAAATGAAAATGGAGAGATCACAACAGACAACACAAAAATACAAAGGATCATAAGAGACTACTATCAGCAATTATATGCCAATAAAATGGACAACTTGGGAGAAATGGACAAATTCTTAGAAAAGTACAACTTTCCAAAACTGAACCAGGAAGAAATAGAAAATCTTAACAGACCCAACACAAGCACAGATATTGAAACTGTAATCAGAAAATTTCCAGCAAACAAAAGCCCAGGACCAGACAGCCTCACAGCTGAATTCTACCAAAAATTTAGAGAAGAGCTAACACCTATCCTACTCAAACTCTTCCAGAAAATTGCAGAGGAAGGTAAATTTCCAAACTCACTCTATGAGGCCACCATCACCCTAATACCAAAACCTGACAAAGATGCCACAAAAAAAGAAAACTACAGGCCAATACCACTGATGAACATAGATGCAAAAATCCTTAACAAAATTCTAGCAATCAGAATCCAACAACACATTAAAAAGATCATACATCATGACCAAGTGGGCTTTATCCCAGAGATGCAAGGATTCTTCAATATCTGCAAATCAATCAATGTAATACACAACATTAACAAATTGAAAAATAAAAGCCATATGATTTTCTCAATAGATGCAGAGAAAGCCTTTGATAAAATTCAACATCCATTTATGATAAAAACTCTCCACAAAGCAGGAATAGAAGGAACATACCTCAACATGATAAAAGCTATATGTGAAAAACCCACAACAAACATTATCCTCAATGGTGAAAAATTGAAAGCATTTCCCCTAAAGTCAGGAATAAGACAAGGGTGCCCACTTTCACCACTACTATTCAACATAGTTTTGGAAGTTTTGGTCACAGCAATCAGAGCAGAAAAAGAAATAAAAGGAATCCAAATTGGAAAAGAAGAAGTAAAACTCTCACTGTTTGCAGATGATAGGACCCTCTACATAGAAAACCCTAAATACTCCACCAGAAAATTACTAGAGCTAATCAATGACTATAGTAAAGTGGCAGGATATAAAATCAACACACAGAAATCCCTTGCATTCCTATATTCCTATGAATATAGTAAAGTGGCAGGATATAAAATCAACACACAGAAATTCCTTGCATTCTCATTATACACTAATAATGAGAAAATAGAAAGAGAACTTAAGGAAACAGTTCCATTCACCATTGCAACGAAAAGAGTAAAATACTTAGGAATATAACTACCTAAAGAAACAAAAGACCTTTATATAGAAAACTATAAAACATTGGTGAAAGAAATCAAAAGGGACACAAATAGATGGAGAAATACCCTGTGTTCATGGATCAGAGGAATCAATATAGTGAAAATGAGTATACTACCCAAAGCAATCTATAGATTCAATGCAATCCCTATCAAGATACCAATGGTATTTTTCAGAGAACTAGAAGAAATAATTTCACAATTTTCATGGAAATACAAAAAACCTCGAATAGCCAAAGCAATCTTGAGAAAGAAGAATGGAACTGGAGGAATCAACCTGCCTAAATTCATGCTATACTACAAACCAACAGTCATCAAGATGGTATGGTACTGGCACAAAGACAGAAACATAGATCGATGGAACAAAATAGAAAGCCCAGAGATAAATCCATGCACCTATGGACACCTTATCTTTGACAAAGGAGGCAAGAATATACAATGGAGAAAAGACAATCTCTTTAACAAGTGGTGCTGGGAAAACTGGTCAACCACTTATAAAAGAATGAAACTAGAACACTTTCTAACACCATACACAAAAATAAACTCAAAATGGAATAAAGATCTAAATGTAAGACCAGAAACTATAAAACTCCTAGAGGAGGACATAGGCAAAACACTCTCCAACATAAATCACAGCAGGATCTTCTATGACCCACCTCCCAGAATATTGGAAATAAAAGCAAAAATAAACAAATGAGACCTAATTAAAATTTAAAGCTTCTGCACAACAAAGATAACTATAAGCAAGGTGAAAAGCCAGCCTTCAGAATGGGAGAAAATAATAGCAAACAAAGCAACTGACAAAGAATTAATCTCAAAAGTATACAAACAACACCTGTAGCTCAATTCCAGAAAAATAAACCACCCAATCAAAAAATGGGCCAAAGATCTAAACAGACATTTCTCCAAAGAAGACATACAGATGGCTAACAAACACATGAAAAGATGCTCAACATCATTATTATCTGAGAAATGTAAAT